>NC_041388.1:609241492-609244991 GCF_002162155.2 Triticum dicoccoides | reverse complement strand
ACAAAGTGAGGAGGTATCCTGAGAAGTTTCGAGCAGATAGACAATCGTTCGTTGCCTGAAACAGGGTGTGAAAGGGGTTCAGTGCAATGGGAATAAGTATTGCGCCTGATACCATAATAGATCACTATGACGGTGGCCCGTGATCTTTCATACGAAGCCAAGCGTGAGGATTAGCTTTAGTAACAGGGGTGCAGGAGAGTCAGGTTTCGATCCTGTGGAACTGTGGGTTATGGGCCCACCATGTGGTTGAAAGTAGGAAGGGGGCCGACATTTTGCACGGTCATGATAGTAAGGTGTGTCAAAGGGTAGCCTGTCAGATATGTCGGCAACAACATCGATACCAAGGGCGAGGGACGAAGAGAACCATTTTCCTGCTCGTTGAACGAGGCGGGCCAATAGGCAAAGTTCTCGTCCATCGGTGGTTACCGGAATGTTTTCAACACTAGTAACAGGGTCTTGCTGACAGAGTTGTACACCGAGGGGTTTACATAAGCAGGAGAACATTACTGCTTAGATCATATAGATCACAAGAAAGGTTAAACAAAACAATGGAAAGGAAAAAGTGATCATCAGATCAAATAGAACAATGGAAAGGAAAATGTTTATACACCTATTTTAGGGGTATATCCTTCCCAAGGACAAGCAGAACATGATAACCATGACATGATATTAAGTAGAAAAGCCTCTAGGTGAGGGGAGAGAAATTTTCATGACATTATCCATACAGCGGTGTTTGGATAATTGAGCAAGAAATGTTTAGCATTGGGCTTCAAATGTTCTTGTTGAAACATCGGAGTACCATAGACATGCTTCGAGATAGAATTGACATGGTCTTCAGGTGAAGATCAAACTTTGGAAACACGAAGGATCCATCAGGAATAACTTGTAGAATAAGTCTTACAATTTCCCCATGGATGAACGGATAACCTTGCTGAAAAGGAATATATAGTGATTGGTCCTCCAGCCGAGGGGGGGGGGTGCTAGGCATGACATCATGTTACCGGGTCATCAAAGGATCAACATCATAACTCTTGGAAAATGTCCCAACCATCATATCTGACCGAGATTCCGATCCGATTGGTGTCAGGATACCTCAGACTCAGGATACCTGGGAAGAAAAGGTGCAACGCAAATTGACGAGATGACATTGTAAGATTCTCGGGGAAATGAACTATGAAGTGTTTTCCGTTATCAAGAGTTCATCATTAACCCAAGGAGAGGATGATGAGGTGGCTGATGGACTCAGCGATAATTCAACAAGGTATCCAAAAGATGGATCTCCACAATTATGTGGATAAGGGGATAACATCCATCAGATTAAACGATATAATGGGATATGCTCGAGGAAAACATACATAATTAAACATTGGTTGAACGGTGCGCCCGCAATACGGGTTGGGTTGCACGACCAATGTCGGAATGGTGATTCAATAATCAATAGACTAAGAATGAACGGCCGACTATTAACTTCAAAGCAATAGGGTTGCTAGAAGTGCAGGATCCAAACAACACCGTTCACTTGTTGGTACCCCGGTTGGAATCAACATGAGGACCATGAAAGAGTGGTGATGGTGAGTAGTATCACTATACCAAGAACTCTTTAAGAGGTGGGGCAGTCCTCACAACATCCTTGATACTAAAAGATGGTAATACTCCAAGGTAAAGAAGAACGAATGCTGGATAGCAGGGGTCTCAAGGTTTACACAAAACACGAACATCTTGTGTTGAACGGAAGGCAATAAAGTGGTCGATGAGAACAGGAATCATCGAGGGCAAGGATGGTATTACCCATCATGAATTCAATTGAATTCCTGGAAGAGCTCATAAGGTTGATGATGATCACGACACAAGTGTCGAGAGTTTCCATGCCGATGTGATCAATCAGCGACGACATCAAGTCAAAGTAATGATGAAGCAAGAGGTTAATGGAACCACGGTTATGACATAAACTCGAACTCAAGCTTGTTGTTTAAGGTGAAAGGGAATGACGAGGAAAATCGACGTAAGCTTAATTCATCGTCGAAAATTGTGCTCCGAGAAGAAGGACCGGGTAGCACAGTTAAAATCATCACGACAATGATATAGCCAAACAGGCTAGGAATGGCGTGATCGGGTACAAACTCGTACTTATAGAAGCTTACTGAAGAGTTGTTGAACCGTAAAGCGGACTCGGTTCAGTTATCGGTGTCTTTGAGTGTTCAATAACTCAGAGCCCGCGAAAAATTGGAATCAGTGGGAAGGTAGCACTTGATGAAGAACTCATAAAAAGTTATGCAGTTCCATGATAATCTCGAGATACCAGGGGGTAATACTCGACACAAGATCAAAGTAAAGGTTGGACTGGTGTAATGATCCATAGAAGACAATTATTTTGACTTGTCCGAGAAAGGAGAACAAAGAAGAACAATCATGGTTGAAACCACGGTTGCAAAAGGCCAGATCCTAGATATAAGATGAACTTATACCAAAGGAATAATTTATTTAAGAGAAGCTTTAATGATAAGATCTACATCGTGTCCATGGGCATGAACACAAGTTCAAGGTCGACTCCCACTTTTCCAATGCATAACATTTCATTCACTTCTCACGTTTGATGAAGTTGCAGTGTTGAAATTTTATCTGGTGAAGCACCAGAAGAGTATGACTCGTGAAAACCTTCGGGTTCACACGGTTTAGAGAAGGCATATGTTCAACCCACAGGGGCTTCTTAGAAACGTATACCACAAGTTTCAAGAGTAAATAACACAAGCCCGAAAGCAGAGCATGGTTGGCCAAGTAGAGGATACAACTTAACAAAGGCATTATGTATCAGGGGAAGAACTCACAAGGTGATCAAATGTGAAGGACACTGTCGGATAACAATCCAACAAAGGACTTGATGGTCCACAAAGGATCTGATACGAGTATCGGTACTCAACTAGAGGAACAAGAATGCAAGGAGATTAGATTATAGAAACAACTGACTAACTCAATTGTCAAATGCAAAGGAATATGATTTCCAAATCAAGGGAGCAGAAGCAATGATCTGATTAGGGATGGATAAGTTGAATAGCCTTAGGGTACAATCAACGACAATTGGATTGGTCGAGAACCAATTCCAGTTAAAAGAATGGAAGCTCAGCCGGAAAGGTAATTTATAAGGATCAATGATGATTGCGTGTATTCGCAACATATTGAGTCAACAGACTCAAAATGATAGTGACAAGGAATGTCAATAAGATTTCTATACTTATGGGATTAATCATAATGAAAGCAAACAAGAAATTCCAGAGCAATAGGTTGCTGAGGATTTTCGGAAGGTCGAATGGTATTTTGAAGACTTTTGTGAAATACATGAATCAACTGGGGATGAGTGGATACTCGATAAGTGCGAGAAATTATTTGAAGGGGTATTCATGTGGCAAAGAACTGCTAGGCAGTAGGCACAAAGTATTCTCGGAACAATAGAGAAAACTTCGGGGTATCTTGTAATAACAAGATCAATGGGGAATGATCGTAT
>NC_041388.1:609238190-609238976 GCF_002162155.2 Triticum dicoccoides | reverse complement strand
GCGTCGGTCTCGTAGTCTACCGGAGAGAAGAGGGGGGAGAAACAGTAAATACATAGCAAGCAAGTGCATAAAAGGATAACAGGCAGAGCTAGACGTGTTCTACGCGGTAGGAGGTGATACCGGTGAAGGGGGGAAGCATCCGGGAAGTATTCCCGGGGTTCCGTGTTTTCGGGCAGAGGAGCCGGAGGGGGGGAAAGTTGCGAGTTCGATAGGTTAGGGGGGTGTGGCGGACGAACGGACCGCGTATCCGGATTCGTCTCTTCGTTCTGAGCAACTTTCATGTACAAAGTTTTTCCATCCGAGCTACGGTTTATTTTATATTAATTTTAAAAGATTTAAATCATTTTTAGGATTTATTTATTTAATTTAATCAACATTATCCAGAATAGTGTCTGATGACGTAGGCATGACATCAGGGTGATGTCAGCAGTCAACTGTGCAGTTGACTGGGTCAACTATGTGTGGATCCCGCATGTCATTGACTGATTAGGCTAATCAGGGGTTAATTAAGTTAACTAGTAATTAGGTTAATCTAATCCTGATTAATTAATTTAATTTAATTAATTCTTTAATTAATTAATTAATTAATTATTTTTATTTTTATTTTTAATTCTTCTCTTTTTTTTTATTAAAACATTTTGGGCATGGGGCCCATCTGTCATAGGCCCCAGGGGCCAAACCAGAACGGGCGCTACTCGTAACGGGCGCAGGGGCGCCCGATAGGGGCCAACCCGGGCGCTGGCCTCGGGCGAGACCAGCGGCGCGACGGGGCCAGCCCGGCCGCCG
>NC_041388.1:609197779-609237241 GCF_002162155.2 Triticum dicoccoides | reverse complement strand
GGGGGGGGGGTCTCCTTTTACCTCTTTTTTTTGGTTAGTTTTCCTTTCTGTTTTTGTGTTTTCTTTTCTTTTATTTATTTTCTTTTCTGTTTTATTTTAAGTTCCCTTTTATTACAGTTTTATAAAAACACTAGCACCTAAATTTGTATTTATAAATATACTACTGCCACCTTAATTCTCAACCGAAAATAAAATAGTTTAATATTTTATAAAATTAAATAGGCATGTATTTAATTGTTTTAACTACTGTTTTAATTATCTTTAGAGCCTTTAAACGCTTTATCAAAGTTTGGTTTCTCCACCATAATTACCTATGCATTATTTAGTTCACTCCGAACATTTTAGTTTTAAAGTTTGGTAACTTTTGTTGTTTGCCTATGTTTTAAATTTGAATTTGAATCGGGTTCGAATCAACGTGAGTTTAATCACAGTAATGGAGGTGACGTGGCATCCTTAGCTTGGGATTACTGTAGTCTAATTATCCGGGCGTCACATCACATAAGCGCCTATAATAGTTATGTTCTTTCTTGTGTTTTCCAAAGAAAACAAAAAAATAGAAATTATTATATTAATCAGAAATTCATATTATTTCAAAGATTATTGTGAATAATCAGATGTCTCCAAATGTTGAGTAATTAATCAGTTCCGTCAACTCATAGTTTTTGGGATCTTATAATTCGACAAATAAGGTGATGTCCTAAAAAGAGCTAGATTTCCTAAGAAAAATGATTTGTTTGCATTGAGCTAGAACAATACCAAAACTATAAATATTTAGTTCCTCTATAGTGGTGTCCTTTCAACTGAAGATGGTTTAGCTAAACGCAACTGTAATAGGAGTAAATTTTGTGCATTCTCCAATCAAGAGAAGGCTATTCAACATATCTTCCTTGATTGCCACTTACGTATTATGCCTTCGTTTATGTTTCAGATAAGCATTTGAATTTAACTCATCCTCAATCATTCTCACATATGTTTGGGAATCAGATACATGTGATTTCACTTGCCCTACACTTATATTTGTTTGGCAGGGTTATCACATCATGGCGGTAAATTTGGCTATGCCGTAATTATGTCCATTCACGAGAAGAGAATTTTGTTTTGGATAATCTATATAATGCTTCTATGTCCGTATTTTGTTTTTGTCGACACCCCTCTCTCTAAGCATATGGACATGTTTTTTGATTTTGGTTTTTGCTTGAGAACAAGCGAAATCTAAGCTTGGGGAGTTGTTACGTCCATTTTGCATCATGTTTTCCTACTGTCATTTATGATGTTTTTATGCATAATAATGCTTTTTGCAGTAACTGTAATGTTTTTCTCTCATAATATGCAAAGTACACACAAAGAAGAAGAATTCCGGCAGCTGGTAATCTAGACCTCGAAAAGCTACGTCAGACTACATATTCTGCACAACTCCAAACAGGCTGATACTTTACGAAGATATTTTATGGAATATTTAAGAGATATTGGAGCCAATAAGTACCAGAGGGGGCCCTCCAGGTGGGCACAACCCACCTGGGCGCGCCAGGGAGCCCAGGCGCGCCCTGGTGGGTTGTGTTCACCCAGATCCACCTTTGGTGCCCACCTTCTGATATATATAAGTCATTTTGACCTAGAAAAAAAATAAGAAAAGGACTTTCGGGACAGAGCGTCGCCGTCTCGAGGCGGGACTTGGGCAGGAGCACTTTTGCTCTCCGACGGAGCCATTCCACTGAGGGAACTTCCCTCCCGGAGGAGAAAATCATTGTCTTTATTATCACCAACAACTCTCCCATCTCACTACTAGGAAAAGCTTATAGATAGACGCTTACTAGTAGCGAGGGTTTATACCCCTCGCTATTGCTACTTACTAGTAGCGCGAGTTTTTACCCCTCGCTACTACTAAGTTGATAGTAATAACATGGGTTTTTAACCCTCGCTACTACTAAGCGGTCTCTACCGTGTCCCCCGAGACATAGCATAGTAGTAGTAAGGGATATAAAACCACGCTACTACTAAGTTGATATAGTAGCGCGGTGTATAAACTCCAAGCTACTACTATGTGGTCTGCATCGTGCCTCCCGCGACAGGCCGTAGTAGCAGCTTGGTGTATAAACACAGCTCTACAACTATAGAACCACACACGTAGCTCGTGGAGGCACCGTTACCAGCCAAGTTCCCCTCCGCCTCGCCTGACCACTCCGCCCGCTCTTCCTCTCCCTTTTCCCAAATCCCCGGCGCCGCCGCCCGCCGTCCACACCAAGCACCACCCGTCCGCCACCGCCACCGCCTCCCTCTGCCTCTCAACCCGCACGGGCCACCTCCCCCAGCGCCCCGTCCCCCTCGCCGTCTCCTCCGGCGAACGGGGTCGGCCCCGCGGCGCCGACGCGGGGCGATGTGTACCTGGGGCGGCAGCTCGTGGCCGCGGCCGCGATGGGTGGCCGCACGTGTGCGCCGGAGGAGGACGCTGAGAGGCGCCGCCGCCGCAAGGAGAAGCGGAGGGCCCTGGCCAAGAAGACGCCCTCCGGCGTCGGCTGCGGCGCCCCGCTGCACACCGGCGAGGAGGGGTCCCCCGGCCACGTCGAGCCCGCCACCTACGACCTGGTAAGCAGGCGCATCCACGGGCTCAGCTCGCTGCCATTTTCAGTGTGTTCATCGGCTTATCAGAGCATGGACTAACATGACATGATGTGGGAGGAGTAAAAAAAATTTCCCGTTCGCCCGTCGTCGCTGTCAGCAGTGAAAATTCGATGCCAAATCACACCTGGTGGCTGATGTAGTGTCTGCACAGGAAATGAAATTCTAAAGTGGTAATTTGTTTATCTTGACTGTATGATTGCTGGACATGACAACATTGTCTTGTTTGTATCCTGTGTGAGCAGAAGAAGAGGCACAACCAACTGAAGACCGTGCTATGCGGGCGGTGCAAGCTACTGTCGCACGGAAGGTGTTTGACAAAATGACCAAGTAAGGTAAGAGTGGCTTTCATAGTTCTAGTACTACTTGGTGTTTTTGTTTCTCTCTGTAATGTACTAATGTGAGTCTAACATTTCCCTAAAGAAAGAAAGCTTCAACTTCACCGTGGCACTCACCACTAACTACCTACCTTGTCCTGTCACGTAACTGAATATAGGGTCAGTTGATGCCAAAGTGATTGAACAGTTAGAATACAGCTGCATTGTAGTGAAAAACGCACTAATTTGCTATGCAGTTTATGTTTTTTGCATTACACAACCCTAAGATTTTAATTCAGAAGTAAAAGTCAGTTTCAATTACAGGACGTATCACACAAGGACGTGCATCATTGTTCACGACACCATACATCTGAAAATAAGCCATAGGTCAGTAAAAGAATACAAGGCCGCAGTCTAGTCAATTATAGACAAAACAAGAAGCAAATCTAATTTTAACACTGTTGGTACAGGGAGAGAGAGAAAGATATGTTTCCTATGGATCAAGAGCTCGCTCTGGGAAAGGGCACAGTCCCATGTAGCAATTTCCTTCCCCATGGTACTCACGAAGCCTACTGCCTTTTTTTAAGAAAAAGAAGCAAGCACGATGCATAGATCAGATTATCAAGGGAACAATGATCCCTTTGCCAATATATGCTTCCAATGGATAGATGGATACGATACTACTAATCAAAAAGAGAATGAGAGAGCACATTAGTTTGATATGACAAAACCAGTCCTGGATATGGTCATGGAACTATGTTTTGACTATAGCAGGGAAAGTAGTAGCCACTCCTCTTTGCACGGGACATAGAGTTTCAGTATTTTTTACAAAAAAGTATCATGGACACTAAAGCAAGTATTGAAGATGCTTTTCTGAAATTCATCTACATAAACTTCAGACTTGTAGATGGGAGTTAATTTTAGTGATCTGAATTAAACTGTCCTTTGTAAATTTCGCAATGGAGTTGGAATGCCCTTCGTTATCCTTATCTGGAACAAGTCAGAACCATGATACCTAAGAAATTGTGCTCTAGGCTTTTGTCATGTGGTTTGTACTGAAACTTACAAGTCAGAACCATGATACCTAAGAAATTGTGCTCTATGCTTAGGGGATTGGGGGAGGGATGCGGCGAGAGAGACGGTATTGGGGGAGAAGCACATAATGTCTACTGAAATTTAATTTTATTTATTCCCGTAGCTACTGTACATCACAACATGCAAGGAAATATATGTCTGCTGAAATTTTATTTTATTTGTTCTTTGCTCTTTACAGAAATCTTGGATTCATAAATGGGAGAAGCACATAAGGGAGAAGAAGATGATTGCAAGGATGGAGAGGGAGCAAATCATTTGGAGGGATAGAATGCCACAGTTTGGCGTTTTTATGCATTTTTGTTTGCTTTCAACTGTGTTTGCACTAGCTGGGACTATAGATTGGTGCTTGTGGGTAACTAGTAGTGTTGATTACATTTTGTAGTTGATTACTATAAGGTTTATTTGGTGGAAGATTATATGTTCAGATCCAATATGCTATTTAATATCCCTTTGATCTTGAGCATGATTATCATTTGTGAGTAGTTACTTTTGTTCTTGATGTCACGGGAGAAATCATGTTGCAAGTAATCATGTGAACTTGATATGTGTTTGATATTTTGATAGTATGTATGTTGTGATTTTCTTAGTGGTGTCATGTGAACGTCGACTACATGACACTTCATCATATTTGGGCCTAAAAGAATGCATTATGGATTAGTTATTAGATGATGGGTTGCGAGAGTGACAGAAGCTTAAACCCTAGTTTATGCGCTATTCCGTAAGGGACCGATTGGATCCAAAAGTTTAATGCCATGCTTAGAATTTATTCTTAATACTTTTCTCGTAGTTACGGATGCTTGTGTGAGGCTTAATCATAAGTAGGAGGTTTGTTCAAGTAAGAACAACACCTAAGCACAGGTCCACCCATATATCAAATTATCAAAGTAGCGAACACAAATTGATTCAATATGGTGAAAGTGACTAGATGAAATTTCCGTGTACCATCAAGAATGATTTTCTTACTATAAGAGACCGTTTTGGCCTGTCATTTGCCTCAAAAGGATTGGTCTACCTTGCTGCACTTCTGTTACTATTATCGTTACTTGCTCGTTACAAATTATCTTGCTACCAAATTACTCTATTACTTACAATTTCAGCACTTGCAGGCATTGCCTTGCTGAAAATCACTTGTCATTTCCTTCTGCTCCTCGTTGGGTTCGACACTCTTACGTATCGAAAAGAGCTACAATTGATCCCCTATACTTGTGGGTCATTAGCAATCATGCATATATGAGATCAAACAAGACTCAAATAACTTTCATTGATAAAAAGATAGATCTGATCATAAACTCAAAATTCATCAGATCTCAACAAACACATCGCAAAAAGAGTTACATCATATGGATCTCCAAGAGACCATTGTATCAATAATCAAAAGAGAGATGGGAAACCATCTAGCTACTAACTACGGACCCGTAGGTCTACGAAGAACTACTCACGCATCATCGGAGAGGCACCAATGGACATGATGAACCCCTCTGTGATGGTATCTAGATTGGATCTGTGGTTTCTGGAACTTGCGGAGGCTGGAATTGATGTTTCGTCGACTCCCCTAGGGTTTTTAAAATATTGGGATATTTATAGAGCAAAGAGGTTGTTCGGGAGGCATCCTAGGTGGGCACAACCCACCAGGTCGCGCCTGGGCCTCCAGGCGTGCCCTGGTGGGTTGTACTCCCCTCGGAGCACCCCCCCCCCAGGTGCTTCTCCGGCCCACTGGATGTCTGCTGGTTCGAAAAAAATTCACAAAAAGTTTCGCTGCGTTTGGACTGCGTTTGGTATTGATTTCATGCGATGTAAAAAACATGCAGAAAACAGCAATTTGCACTTGGCACTATGTCAATAGGTTAGTACCAAAAATGATATAAAATGATTATAAAACATCCAAGAATGATAATATAACAACATGGACAATAAAAAAAATATAGATACGTTGGAGACGTATCAGAGCAGTTATGGAAGTTGGATATCTTCTAAAATGCATAATTGTGGTTCTTGTTTTCTTTGGTCTTGCTATTCTAGCAAAGATTTGGTGAATTCTTATGTATCCAATGTCGTTGAAAAAGCAAAGAAATATATTTTCTTGTGTCAAATTGAATTGCAAATTCTAGATTTGCGGGCCGGCGGGAGCGACGCCCGAGCAGACCCCACAAAGCCGACCCGTAAAATAGCATATTCCATGAACTGCAAAGCAGACTCTGCGGCCGCCCGTGCCGGCCAGCAAAGCGGTTTTTCCATGAATCGCAAACATGTTTTGCGGGTCGGCATTATACGGGGTCTGCTAGACATGCTCTTACATCCTCTTCCCCCGACGAGACGGCTTCCATCCCATTCCATGGCGGCGCACCCTCCACGCTGGCAGCTTCCCTCTCCCTCTAATCCTTGCTCCACCGCCCTCCCTTAGGACCCTCGCCATGACCGTGCACTCCTAGCTCCCTGCCACGGTAGAGACCTCCACTGCTCGACCCTGCTGGATCCGCCCATCGCTGGTTCCCTCGCCATCGCCACTCTCCTGTCACAGCCGCCGTCCATTGCTCCGCCACCATCAGTGAGTAGGGCGAGATGATGGCCAGCCCCCGCCGTTGCTGCCCCTACTCGCCCGCGTCCGGGCCACTGGACGACGGCGACCTCCTTCGCGAGATCCTCCTCCGCCTCCCTCCCTTACCATCCTCCCTCCCCCGCGCCGCCCTCGTCTGGAAGTGTTGGCGCCGCCTCGCCTCCGACCCGGCCTTCTCCAAGCGCTTTCGCATCCACCACCGTCACAACCCCGCCCTCCTCGGTTTGTTCGGTAGTCATCCCGGCGCTCCCTTCGAACCTACTCTGCAAGCGCCCAATCATGTCCCGCCCGACCGCTTCTCCTTCAAGTCCGACCACCACGACGCCCGCTATAGCTTCCGGTTCCTTGGATGCCGCCATGGCCTCGTATTAGCCTTGGACCACAGGCTGATCCGTCTCCTTGTGTGGGACCCCGTCACCGGCGACTAACACAGCATGGTCGTTCCCCCGCGGTTCCATCCCAAGGACACCGATTCCTTGTTTGGACCACGGGCCACCGACATCAACGGGGCGGTGCTTCGTGCTGCCGGAAACGTCCACCACTTCCTGGTGGTCTTGCTAACGGCGGACGACGACCACAAATGACAAAGACAAGCTTTGGCCTGCGTTTACTCGTCGGAGACTGGCGTGGGGCAAGGTCATCTCAACATCCATTGCTTTCAAGGTTATTAACTTCTTTCCCCGCAGAGTTTCTAAGGAGCGTGTTGTGTTGGTTGGGGGTTCCCTTTACTAGACACTTAGGATGCGTTTGGTTGAAGGTGTGGTATAAATGGTTTGGGACCGTCCAATTTTTTTGGGATTGGACCATTCAATTCATGTATTTGGCTGAATATAAGAGATGAGCTAATTATTTAGGATGGGACCACCAGTCATGCTCGCATGGTCATGCATGCAAAGGGTGGCCATTTGATTCGACTGTATTTTTTGGGTGGAACGGTTCAGCATCTTGGAGGCATATTCTCTTTTTTGACTCAAACCATTCAAGTGCTTTATAACCAAACATGTCCATTTTTTGGATGATCCCAACCCATCTGTGGCCACCCTTGCAACCAAACGCACCCTTACCGGGGTTCCAAGACACGGCTTAAGATTTATTTTTCTCGAGTTTGATTTGGGGAGAGACAAGCTAGATTTGGTACAGGTGCCACAGTTGGTGGGTGAATGTTATAAAATGACTGCCATGCGGGAAGATGGCGGTGGGCTAGGTTTGCTCGCCGTGTCACACTTCACTGCTAAATTATGGAAGAGGGAGGCAGATCTGATGGTGTTGCCTCATGGGAGTTGCAAAGAACTATTGATCTGAATAAGCTTCTATCTCTGAACTTAGAGAAGGGCCACAGGATGACACTATGATTTGCCGATGACAATAATTTGCTGGTCCTGGGCACCATTTTCGGCCTCTTCACCGTCCAGCTTCAATCATTGAAGTTCAAGAAACTTTCTGAAAACAAACGTCTTTCTCCCCATCTTCCATTCGAAAGTATCTACACCGGAGGTAATAGCATCTCATTAGAATGCCTCCGCACTTTGCCAAGTTAATGTTTGATGAATTAGGACCCTTCCCCATTTCCTATTTGTACACATGCTCATGCCTGCACAGAGATGATAATGCTATCACGCTAAGTAGAAGCAAATAAAGTGCCTACCAGATGTAGGCAAGTTAAGACATTTATGCTATCCTACTTGATGATCATTTTATCTTTACACATGCGAGATGTAGGAAAATTAAGACTGCTAATATTAGAAGGCAAATTACCTATTATTGTTCCATGGTTCAGTTGTTGGTTGATTTGTGTAATAATACTAATGTGGAGATGGTTCAACTTTGACAATTTTGAATCTATTGTTTTTTGTTTTAGTCCTTTAAAATATAATGAGAACAAGTCGTGATTGAATGCTACAAGTTGGTTTGACTGGTGATATTGCTTGCTCTGCAGGAATCTGTAGTTAGGGTGTGTTTTGTTGCCCGCATTAGGCCGAGCCTGGCCCGCACAGAAAGAAAGTGGCCCGTTTGGTTGCATGCGTTCATTGTGCGGCCCGCATCGCTCGAACCTTAAAGCACGTCCAGGCCAGGCCCAGGAGAAACGTCCGAATTGGTAGTACCTCGCGAGCCTGGCTCATGCGAGGCAGGGGAGGGCGGCGTGCTTCTCCCCTCGTGCGAGCAGGGGAGATGGCGCGAGCTCGCCCGTGTCGCCGAAAAATCGGCAGGAGGATTTCGGCTCACCCCCCGCCGAGTCCACCCCTATTTAGCCCCTCCCTCACCGCCCCAACTCCCGCCACCATTCTCCCTTCGTTCGAGCTTTCCCGCCGGCGCGCATCGGCACCGACGAGCAGGTAAGCGGCGCATCTTCACCGGCCGGCGGTCCACGGCATCGGCGCTTCTTCACCGGTCGGCGTTGATCTTCCACGACCGCCCCCCTCGTCCTCAAGCTGCAGCCATGGCCTCTGTGAGTTCAATCCCCTTTCTCTCTGTTCCTTCTAGCTAGATCTGAGCTGCAGCTAGGGTTTGATCTAGATGCATGGTCAATTAGTGGTCTGATCTGTGAGCTGCTATGGTTGATTGCTATGCTACGATTGCAATTTGTGGTAGGGCTACATGTTCAAGCATGTGGTAGGCTAGATTAGTAGTAGAGTTTGAAGTTGAACCTTGTGCTTGCGTTGAATCATGCTTAGATCTGTGATTTGTAGCTATTGGTTGTCCATTTGTAGCATGTTGTTTGTTGTAGTTGTATGTTCCTGCTCATAGATTATCCGGTCTACTTGGTATGATAGCGATGAAGCATGTGCTTACTGTGATAGTGATGAACCATGTACATGTATACTCATGCTTTCATGGATTGTCCGGTATGTTGTGTGCTATGCTTACTGTCAATGCGTGCTACAATTGTAGGACATGATCACGCAGACGCAAGATCTTAGTCAGGCCCTTGTCCTGTCCGACAGCCAGTTTGCTCCATCGTTTGTCGAGGACTCGCAGCCTATGTCCCAGATGGCACCTGATTCAGAGGTGTTCGCCTCTGAATCCATCTATGTGCCAGTAGTGCTCGTTGAGCCAACTACTGCTGGTGCTAGTGCTGCCGCTGCACTCAAGCTAGTAGCAGCAAAGGCAAAGAAGGATGGTAGGTCGAACAACATGAAGTGGCAGCCGTTCATGTCCATGTTCGTGCTGAACAAGATGTGTGAGCTCATCTCTAGTGGAGTTAGGACTGACAAGGGCTTTAAGGAGGTGCACTTGAACACCGTTGCGAAGCAGGTGTTCGAGTTCTATGGGAAAGAGATGTCTGCCACCCAGGTGTACAACCACCTGAGGAAGTGGAGAAGTCGATGGATCCAGGTGTTCAGGCTGAGAGATCTTAGTGGTGCCTCATGGGATGAGAACACCTGCTCCATAGTTCTGGAGGCAGAGCACTACGCCGGCCATGTTGCGGTTAGCTCACAGCCCTCTTCCTTTTCATACTGTCCACCATTGCCTACTCCTAATCACAACTAACAACACTTGTGTTTCATTCTTAGGACCACCCAAGGGACACTGAGTTCCTCAACACACCCATACAAAACTACAACCAGATGTAGCACATCCTCTCCTTCGGGCTGGCAATTGGGTGTTGGAAATATGCCCTAGAGGCAATAATAAAAGGATTACTATTATATTTCCTTGTTCATGATGATTGTCTTTTATTCATGCTATAATTGTGTTATCCAGAAATCGTAATACATGTGTGAATACATAGACACCAACATGTCCCTAGTAAGCCTCTAGTGGACTAGCTCGTTGATCAACAGATAGTCATGGTTTCCTGACTATGAACATTGGATGTCATTGATAACGAGATCACATCATTAGGAGAATGATGTGATGGACAAGACCCAATCCTAAACATAGCATAAGATCGTATAGTTCGTTTGCTAGAGTTTTTCCAATGTCAAGTATCTTTTCCTTAGACCATGAGATCGTGTAACTCCCGGATACCGTAGGAGTGCTTTGGGTGTACCAACGTCACAACATAACCGGGTGACTATAAAGGAACATTACAGGTGTCTCCGAAAGTGTCTGTTGGGTTGGCACAAATCGAGACTGGGATTTGTCGCTCCGTATGACGGAGAGGTATCTCTGGGCCCACTCGGTAATGCATCATCATAATGAGCTCAAAGTGACCAAGTGTCTGGTCACGGGATCATGCATTACGGTACGAGTAAAGTGACTTGCCGGTAACGAGATTGAACGAGGTATTGGGATACCGAGGATCGAATCTCGGGCAAGTAACGTACCGATTGACAAAGGGAACTGTATACGGGGTTGCTTGAATCCTCGACATCGTGGTTCATCCGATGAGATCATCGAGGAGCATGTGGGAGCCAACATGGTTATCCAGATCCCGCTGTTGGTTATTGACCGGAGAGACGTCTCGGTCATGTCTGCATGTCTCCCGAACCCGTAGGGTCTACACACTTAAGGTTCGGTGACGCTAGGGTTGTAGAGATATGAGTATGCAGTAACCTAAAAGTTGTTCGGAGTCCCGGATGAGATCCTGGACGTCACGAGGAGTTCCGGAATGGTCCGGAGGTGAAGAATTATATATAGGAAGTGCAGTTTCGGCCATCGGGAGAGTTTCGGGGGTCACCGGTATTGTACCGGGACCACCGGAAGGGTCCCGGGGGTCCACCGGGTGGGGCCACCCATCCCGGAGGGCCCCATGGGCTGAAGTGTTGGAAATATGCTCTAGAGGCAATAACAAATTAGTTATTATTATATTTCCTTGTTCATGATAATCGTTTATTATCCATGCTATAATTGTATTGATAGGAAACTTAGATACATGTGTGGATACATAGACAACACCATGTCCCTAGTAAGCCTCTAGTTGACTAGCTCGTTGACCAACAGATGGTTACGGTTTCCTGACCATAGACATTGGATGTCGTTGATAACGAGATCACATCATTAGGAGAATGATGTGATGGACAAGACCCAATCCTAAGCCTTGCACAAGATCATGTAGTTCGTATGCTAAAGCTTTTCTAATGTCAAGTATCATTTCCTTAGACCATGAGATTGTGCAACTCCCGGATACCGTAGGAATACTTTGGGTGTGCCAAACATCACAATGTAACTGGGTGGCTATAAAGGTACACTACAGGTATCTCCGAAAGTGTCTGTTGGGTTGGCAGGAATCGAGACTGGGATTTGTCACTCCGTGTGACGGAGAAGTATCTATGGGCCCACTCGGTAGGACATCATCATAATGTGCACAATGTGATCAAGGGGTTGATCACGGGATGATGTGTTACGGAACGAGTAAAGAGACTTGCCGGTAACGAGATTGAACAAGGTATCGGGATACCGATGATCGAATCTCGGGCAAGTATCGTACCGATAGACAAAGGGAATTGTATACATGATTGGTTAAGTCCTTGACATCGTGGTTCATCCGATGAGATCATCGTGGAGCATGTGGGAGCCAACATGGGTATCCAGATCCCTCTGTTGGTTATTGACCGGAGTCATCTCGGTCATGTCTGCATGTCTCCCGAACCCGTAGGGTCTACACACTTAAGGTTCGATGACGCTAGGGTTATAGATATATTAGTATGCGGTAACACGAATGTTGTTCGGAGTCCCGGATGAGATCCCAGACGTCACGAGGAGTTCCGGAATGGTCTGGAGGTAAAGAATTATATATAGGAAGTGCTATTTCGGCCATCGGGACAAGTTTCGGGGTCACCGATATTGTACCGGGACCACCGAAAGGGTCCCAGGGGTCCACCGGGTGGGGCCACCTGCCCTGGGGGGCCACATGGGCTGTAGAGGTGTGTGCCTTGGCCTATATGGGCCAAGGGCACCAGCCCCAAGAGGCCCATGCGCCAAGAGATAAGGAAAGGAAGAGTCCTAAAAGGGGAAGGCACCTCCTAGGTGCCTTGGGGAGGAGGGACTCCTCCCTAGCCGCACCCTTCCTTGGAGGAAGGGCCAAGGCTGCGCCCCCCTCTCCCTTGGCCCTATATATAGTGGGGGGAAGGGAGGGCAGCCACACATAAGCCCTGGCGCCTCCCTCTCCCTCCCGTGACACATCTCCCTCCTCCCGCAGCGCTTGGCGAAGCCCTGTTGGAATCCCGCTACTTCCACCACCACGCCGTCGTGCTGCTGGATCTCCATCAACCTCTCCTTCCCCTTTGCTTGATCAAGAAGGAGGAGACGTCGCTGCTCCGTACGTGTGTTGAACGCGGAGGTGCCGTCCGTTCGGCGCTAGGATCATCGGTGATTTGGATCACGACGAGTACGACTCCATCAACCCCGTTCTCTTGAACGCTTCCGCGCGCGATCTACAAGGGTATGTAGATCCAGTCCTCCCTCGTTGCTAGATGACTCCATAGATTGATCTTGGTGACACGTAGGAAAATTTTGAATTATTGCTACGTTCCCCAACATGAAGTGGGGAGGGCAACCAGCCCATAGTGGGCTGGTGCGCCCCCCTTGGCCCACCCCCTGCGCCTAGGGTTGGAAACCCTAGGGTGGGGGGCGCCCCACTTGCCTTGGGGGGTACTCCACCCCCTGGCCGCCGCCCCCTTGGGAGATTCAATATCCAAGGGCCGCCCCTCAGGGGGCCTATATAAAGGGGGGGAGGGAGGGGCAGCCGCACCCTGAAGTCTTGGCGCCTCCCTCTCCCCTGCTACACCTCTCCCTCTCGTAGAAGAATGGCGAAGCCCTGCTGCGGTGACTGCTGCATCCACCACCACGCCGTCGTGCTGCTGGATCTTCATCAACCTCTCCTTCTCCCTTGCTGGATCAAGAAGGAGGAGACATCACGCTGACCGTACGTGTGTTGAACGCGGAGGTGTCGTCCGTTCGGCGCTAGGATCTCCGGTGATTTGGATCACGTCGAGTACGACTCCCTCATCCCCGTTCTCTTGAACGCTTCCGCTCGCGATCTACAAAGGTATGTAGATGCATCTGATCACTCGTTGCTAGATGAACTCATAGATGGATCTTGGTGAAAACGTAGGAATTTTTTTTGTTTTCTGCAATGTTCCCCAACAGTGGCATCATGAGCTAGGTCTCCCTCTCCCTTCCCCAATAGTGGGGGGAAGGGAGGGCAGCCACACATAAGCCCTGGCGCCTCCCTCTCCCTCCCGTGACACATCTCCCTCCTCCCGCAGCGCTTGGCGAAGCCCTGTTGGAATCCCGCTACTTCCACCACCACGTCGTCGTGCTGCTGGATCTCCATCAACCTCTCCTTCCCCCTTGCTGGATCAAGAAGGAGGAGACGTCGCTGCTCCATACATGTGTTGAACGCGGAGGTGCCGTCCGTTCGGCGCTAGGATCGTCGGTGATTTGGATCACGACGAGTACGACTCCATCAACCCCGTTCTCTTGAACGCTTCCGCGCGCGATCTACAAGGGTATGTAGATCCACTCCTCCCTCGTTGCTAGATGACTCCATAGATTGATCTTGGTGACACGTAGGAAAATTTTGAATTATTTCTACGTTCCCCAACAGTGGCATCACGAGCTAGGTCTATGCATAGTTACTATGCACGAGTAGAACACAAAGTAGTTGTGGGCGTTGATTTTGTTCAATATGCTTACCGTTACTAGTCCAATCTTGTTTCGATGGCATCGTGGGATGAAGCAGCCTGGACCGACCTTACACGTACTCTTACGTGAGACTGGTTCCACCGACTGACATGCACTAGTTGCATAAGGTGGCTAGCGGGTGTCTGTCTCTCCCACTTTAGTCGGAACGGATTCGATGAAAAGGGTCCTTATGAAGGGTAAATAGCAATTGGCATATCACATTGTGGTTTTGCGTAGGTAAGAAACGTTCTTGCTAGAAACCCATAGCAGCCACGTAAAACATGCAAACAACAATTAGAGGACGTCTAACTTGTTTTTGCAGGGTATGCTATGTGATGTGATATGGCCAAAAGGATGTGATGAATGATATATGTGATGTATGAGATTGATCACGTTCTTGTAATAGGAATCACGACTTGCATGTCGATGAGTATGACAACCGGCAGGAGCCATAGGAGTTGTCTTAATTTATTTATGACCTGCGTGTCAACATAAACGTCATGTAATTACTTTACTTTATTGCTAACCGTTAGCTGTAGAAGTAGAAGTAATAGTTGGCGAGACAACTTCATGAAGAAACGATGATGGAGATCATGATGATGGAGATCATGGTGTCATGCCGGTGACGATGATGATCATGGAGCCCCGAAGATGGAGATCAAAAGGAGCAATATGATATTGGCCATATCATGTCACTATTTGATTGCATGTGATGTTTATCATGTTTATACATCTTATTTGCTTAGAACGACGGTAGTAAATAAGATGATCCCTCATTAAAATTTCAAGAAAATGTTCCCCCTAACTATGCACCGTTGTGAAAAGTTCATCGTTTCGAAGCACCACGTGATGATCGGGTGTTAACGAGCCTAGCATGTATAGACATGGCCTCGGAACACATGCGAAACACTTAGGTTAACTTGACGAGCCTAGCATGTACAGACATGGCCTCGGAACACAAGAGACCAAAAGGTCGAGCATGAGTCGTATGGTAGATACGATCAACATGAAGATGTTCACCGATGTTGACTAGTCCGTCTCACGTGATGATCGGACACGGCCTAGTTGACTCAGATCATGTAATCACTTAGATGACTAGAGGGATGTCTATCTGAGTGGGAGTTCATAAAGATGAACTTAATTATCCTGAACATAGTCAAAAGGTCTTCGCAAATTATGTCGTAGCTCGCGCTTTAGTTCTACTGTTTAGATATGTTCCTAGAGAAAATTTAGTTGAAAGTTGATAGTAGCAATTATGCGAACTAGGTCCGTAAACTGAGGGTTGTCCTCATTGCTTCATAGAAGGCTTATGTCCTTAATGCACCGCTCAGTGTGCTGAACCTCGAACGTCGTCTGTGGATGTTGCAAACATCTGACATACACGTTTTGATAACTACGTGATAGTTCAGTTAAACGGTTTAGAGTTGAGGCACCGAAGACGTTTTGAAACGTTGCAAAACATATGAGATGTTTCGAGGGCTAAAATTGGGATTTTAGGCTCGTGCCCACGTCAAGAGGTATAAGACCTCCGGCGATTTTCTTAGCCTGCAAACTAAGGGAGAAAAGCTCAATTGTTGAGCTTGTGTCAGATTGTCTGAGTACAACAATCATTTGAATCGAGTGGGAGTTGATCTTCCAGATGAGATAGTGATGTTTCTCCGAAGTCATTACCACCAAGCTGCTAGAGCTTCGTGATGAACTATAATGTATCAGGGACATATATGATGATCTTTGAGATATTCGCGATGTTTGACACCACAAAAGTAGAAATCAAGAAGGAGCATCAATTGTTGATGGTTAGTAAAACCACTAGTTTCAAGAAGGGCAAGGGTAAGAAGGGATACTTCATGAAACGGCAATTCAGCTGCTGCTCTAGTGAAGAAACCCAAGGTTGAACCCAAACCCGAGACTAAGTGCTTCTGTAATAAGGGGAACAACCACTGGAGCAGAATTACCCTAGATACTTGGTAGATTAGAAGGCTGGCAAGGTCGATAGAAGTATATTGGATATACATTGTGTTGATGTGTACTTTACTAGTACTCCTAGTAGCACCAGGGTATTAGATACCGGTTCGGTTGCTAAGTGTTAGTAACTCGAAATAAAAGCTACGGAATAAACGGAGACTAGCTAAAGGTGAGCTGACGATATGTGTTGGAAGTGTTTCCAATGTTGATATGATCAAGCATCGCACGCTCCCTCTACCATCGAGATTGGTGTTAAACCTAAATAATTATTATTTGGTGTTTGCGTTGAGCATAGACATGATTGGATTATGACTATCGCAATATGATTATTCATTTAAGGAGAATAATTGTTACTCTGTTTATTTGAATAATACCTTCAATGGTCTTACGCCTAAAATGAATGGTTTATTGAATCTCGATCATAGTGATACACATGTTCATGCCAAAAGATATAGGATAGTAATGAAAGTACCACCTACTTGTGGCACTGCCACATAAGTCATATCGGTATAAAACGCATGAAGAAGCTACATGTTGATGGATCTTTGGGCTCACTCGTTTTTGAAAAGTTTGAGACATGCGAACCATGTCTATTGGTGTGTATGCATGAAGAAACTCCATGCAAATGGACCGTTTGGACTCACTTGATTTTGAATCACTTGAGACATGCAAATCATACCACATGGGCAAGATGACTCAAAGCCTCGTTTTCAGTAAAATGGAACTAGAAAGCAACTTGTTGGAAGTAATACATTTTGATGTGTGCAGTCCAATGAGTGCTGAGGCATGTAGTGGATATCCTTATGTTCTTACTTCACAGATGATTTGAGTAGATGTTGAGTATATTTACTTGATGAATCACGAGTATGAATTATTGAAAGGTTCAAGTAATTTCAGGGTGAAGTTGAAAGATCGTCGTGACAAGAGGATAAAATATCTATGATATGATCATAGAGATAAATATATAAATTACGAGTTTGGCACAGAATTAAGACATTGTGGAAATTGTTTCACAACTAATACAGCCTGGAACACCATAGTGTGATGGTGTGTCCGAACGTCATAACTGCACCCTATTGGATATGATGCATACCATGATGTCTCTTATCGAATTACCACGATAGTTTATGGGTTAGGCATTAGAGACAACCGCATTCACTTTAAATAGGGCACCACGTAATTCCGATGAGATGACACCATATGAACTGTGGTTTAGAGAAACCTAAGCTGTCATTTCTTAAAAGTTTGGGCTGCGACGCTTATGTGAAAAAGTTTCAGGATGATAAGCTCGAACCCAAAGCGGATAAATGCATCTTCATAGGACACCCAAAACAGTTGGGTATACCTCCTAATTCAGATCCGAAAGCAATAGAGATTGTTTCTTGAATCGGATTCTTTCTCGAGGAAAAGGTTTGTCTCAAGAATTGAGTGGGAGGATGGTGGAGACTTGATGAGGTTATTGAACCGTCACTGCAACTAGTGTATAGCAGGGCACAAAGAGTTGTTCCTGTGGCACCTACACCAATTGAAGTGGAAGCTTATGATAGTGATCATGAGACTTCAGATCAAGTCACTCCCAAACCTCGTAGGACGACAAGGATGCATACTACTTCAGAATGGTACGTAATCCTGTCTTGGGAGTCATGTTGCTAGACAACAATGAAGCTACGAGCTATGGAGAAGCGATGGTGGGCCCGGATTCCGATAAATGGCTCGAGGCCATAAAATCCGAGAGAGGATCCATGTATGAAAACAAAGTGTAGACTTTGGCAGAACGACTCGATGGTCGTAAGGCTGTTGAGTACAGGTGGATTTTAAAAGGAAGACAGACAATGATGGTAAGTGTCACCATTGAGAAAGCTCGACTTGTCATTAAGATGTTTCCCGACAAGTTCAAGGAGTTGACTACGATGAGACTTTCTCACACGTAGCGATGCTAAGAGTATGTTGGAATTATATTAGCGATTACTGCATTATTTATGAAATCTTGCAGATAGGATGTCAAAACATTGTTTCCTCGACGATTTTCTTGAGGAAAGGTTGTATGTGATACAACCGGAAGGTTTTGTCAATCCTGAAAGATGCTAATAAGTATGCAAAGCTCCAGCAATCCTTCTAAGGATTGGAGTAAGCATCTCGGAGTTGGAATGTATGCTTTGATGAGATGATCAAAGATTTTGGGTGTATACAAAGTTCATGAGAAACTTGTATTTCCAAAGAAGTGAGTGGGAGCACTATAGAATTTCTGATGAATATATGTTGTCGACATATCATAGATCGGAGATGACATAGAATTTCTGAAAAGCATATAGGGTTATTTGAAAAGTGTTTTTCAATGGAAAACCTAGATTAAGCTACTTAGCATTGAGCATCAAGATCTATAAGGATAGATCAAAACGCTTAATGGTACTTTCAAATGAGCACATACCTTGACCTGATCTTGAAGGTGTTCAAGCTGGACCAGTCAAAGAAGGAGTTCTTGCCTGAGTTGTAAGGTACGAAGTTAAGACTTAAAGCTCGACCACGGCAGAACAGAGAGAAAGGACGAAGGTCGTCCCCTATGCTTAAGACATAGGCTCTACAGTATGCCATGCTGTGTACCGCACCTGAAATGTGCCTTGCCACATATCTGACAAGAGGGTACAAAGGTAATCTAGGAGTAGATCACCAGATAGCGGTCTAAATTATCCTTAGAGGAATAAGGATATGTTTCTCGGTTATGGAGGTGATAAAGAGTTCGACGTAAAGAGTTACGTCGATGCAAACTTTGACACTAATCCAGATTATTCTGAGTAGTAAACTGGATTCATATAGTAGAACAGTTATTTGGAATAGCTCCAAATAGAGCATGGTAGCTGCATCTAGGAGATGACATAGAGATTTGCAAAGTACATATGGATCTGAATGTTGCAGACCCATTGACTAAAACCTCTCTCACAAGCAACATGATCAAACCCAGAACACATTGAGTGTTAATCACATAGTGATGTGAACTAGATTATTGACTCTAGTAAACTCTTTGGATGTTGGTCACATGGCGATGTGACCTGTGAGTGTTAATCACATGGCGATGTGAACTAGATTATTGACTCTAGTGCAAGTGGGAGACTGTTGGAAATATGCTCTAGAGGCAATAACAAATTAGTTATTATTATATTTCCTTGTTCATGATAATCGTTTATTATCCATGCTATAATTGTATTGATAGGAAACTCAGATACATGTGTGGATACATAGACAACACCATGTCCCTAGTAAGCCTCTAGTTGACTAGCTCGTTGGTCAATAGATGGTTACGGTTTCCTGACCATAGACATTGGATGTCGTTGATAACGAGATCACATCATTAGGAGAATGATGTGATGGACAAGACCCAATCCTAAGCCTTGCACAAGATCATGTAGTTCGTATGCTAAAGCTTTTCTAATGTCAAGTATCATTTCCTTAGACCATGAGATTGTGCAACTCCCGGATACCGTAGGAATACTTTGGGTGTGCCAAACATCACAATGTAACTGGGTGGCTATAAAGGTACACTACAGGTATCTCCGAAAGTGTCTGTTGGGTTGGCAGGAATCGAGACTGGGATTTGTCACTCCGTGTGACGGAGAGGTATCTCTGGGCCCACTCGGTAGGACATCATCA
This sequence comes from Triticum dicoccoides, assembly GCF_002162155.2. Classification (NCBI taxonomy): domain Eukaryota; kingdom Viridiplantae; phylum Streptophyta; class Magnoliopsida; order Poales; family Poaceae; genus Triticum; species Triticum dicoccoides. The sequence goes on along the minus strand of NC_041388.1, from coordinate 609,217,480 downwards.
TAATGTGCACAATGTGATCAAGGAGTTGATCACGAGATGATGTGTTACGGAACGAGTAAAGAGACTTGCTGGTAACGAGATTGAACAAGGTATCGGGATACCGATGATCGAATCTCGGGCAAGTATCATATCGATAGACAAAGGGAATTTGTATACGGGATTGATTAAGTCCTTGACATCGTGGTTCATCCGATGAGATCATCGTGGAGCATGTGGGAGCCAACATGGGTATCCAGATCCCTATGTTGGTTATTGACCGGAGTCATCTCGGTCATGTCTGCATGTCTCCCGAACCCGTAGGGTCTACACACTTAAGGTTCGGTGACGCTAGGGTTATAGAGATATTAGTATGCGGTAACCCGAATGTTGTTCGGAGTACCGGATGAGATCCCGGACGTCACGAGGAGTTCCGGAATGGTCCGGAGGTAAAGAATTATATATAGGAAGTGCTATTTCGGCCATCGGGACAAGTTTCGGGGTCACCGGTATTGTACCGGGACCACCGAAAGGGTCCCAGGGGTCCACCGGGTGGGGCCACCTGCCCTGGGGGGCCACATGGGCTGTAGAGGTGTGTGCCTTGGCCTATATGGGCCAAGGGTACCAGCCCCAAGAGGCCCATGCGCCAAGAGATAAGGAAAGGAAGAGTCCTAAAAGGGGAAGGCACCTCCTAGGTGCCTTGGGGAGGAGGGACTCCTCCCTAGCCGCACCCTTCCTTGGAGGAAGGGCCAAGGCTGCGCCCCCCTCTCCCTTGGCCCTATATATAGTGGGGGGAAGGGAGGGCAGCCACACATAAGCCCTGGCGCCTCCCTCTCCCTCCCGTGACACATCTCCCTCCTCCCGCAGCGCTTGGCGAAGCCCTGTTGGAATCCCGCTACTTCCACCACCACGCCGTCGTGCTGCTGGATCTCCATCAACCTCTCCTTCCCCTTTGCTTGATCAAGAAGGAGGAGACGTCGCTGCTCCGTACGTGTGTTGAACGCGGAGGTGCCGTCCGTTCGGCGCTAGGATCATCGGTGATTTGGATCACGACGAGTACGACTCCATCAACCCCGTTCTCTTGAACGCTTCCGCGCGCGATCTACAAGGGTATGTAGATCCAGTCCTCCCTCGTTGCTAGATGACTCCATAGATTGATCTTGGTGACACGTAGGAAAATTTTGAATTATTGCTACGTTCCCCAACATGAAGTGGGGAGGGCAACCAGCCCATAGTGGGCTGGTGCGCCCCCCTTGGCCCACCCCCTGCGCCTAGGGTTGGAAACCCTAGGGTGGGGGGCGCCCCACTTGCCTTGGGGGGTACTCCACCCCCTGGCCGCCGCCCCCTTGGGAGATTCAATATCCAAGGGCCGCCCCCCAGGGGGCCTATATAAAGGGGGGGAGGGAGGGGCAGCCGCACCCTGAAGTCTTGGCGCCTCCCTCTCCCCTGCTACACCTCTCCCTCTCGCAGAAGAATGGCGAAGCCCTGCTGCGGTGACTGCTGCATCCACCACCACGCCGTCGTGCTGCTGGATCTTCATCAACCTCTCCTTCTCCCTTGCTGGATCAAGAAGGAGGAGACATCACGCTGACCGTACGTGTGTTGAACGCGGAGGTGCCGTCCGTTCGGCGCTAGGATCTCCGGTGATTTGGATCACGTCGAGTACGACTCCCTCATCCCCGTTCTCTTGAACGCTTCCGCTCGCGATCTACAAAGGTATGTAGATGCATCTGATCACTCGTTGCTAGATGAACTCATAGATGGATCTTGGTGAAAACGTAGGAATTTTTTTTTGTTTTCTGCAACGTTCCCCAACAGTGGCATCATGAGCTAGGTCTATGCGTAGTTCTCTTTGCACGAGTAGAACACAATTTGTTGTGGGCGTAGATGTTGTCAACTTTCTTGCCGCTACTAGTCTTATCTTGCTTCAGCGGTATTGTGGGATGAAGCGGCCCGGACCAACCTTACACGTACGCTTACGTGAGACCGGTTCCACCGACTAGCATGCACTAGTTGCATAAGGTGGCTGGCGGGTGTCTGTCTCTCCCACTTCAGTTGGAGCGGATTCGACGAAAAGGGTCCTTATGAAGGGTAAATAGAAGGTGACAAATCACGTTGTTGCTTTAACGTAGGTAAGAAAACGTTCTTGCTAGAACCCTGTTGCAGCCACGTAAAAACTTGCAACAACAATTAGAGGACGTCTAACTTGTTTTTGCAGCAAGTGTTTTGTGATGTGATATGGCCAAAGTTGTGATGAATGATGAATGATATATGCGATGTATGAGATCATGTTCTTCTAATAGGAATCACGACTTGCATGTCAATGAGTATGACAACCGACAGGAGCCATAGGAGTTGTCTTTATTTTTTGTATGACCTGCGTGTCATTGAGAAACGCCATGTAAATTACTTTACTTTATTGCTAAACGTGTTAGCCTTAGTAGTAGAAGTAATAGTTGGCGAGCAACTTCATGGAGACACGATGATGGAGATCATGATGATGGAGATCATGGTGTCATGCCGGTGACAAGATGATCATGGAGCCCCAAGATGGAGATCACAGGAGCTATATGATATTGGCCATATCATGTCACTATTATTTGATTGCATGAGATGTTTATTATGTTTTTGCATCTTGTTTACTTAGAACGACGGTAGTAAATAAGATGAACCCTCATAATAATTTCAAGAAAGTGTTTCCCCTAACTGTGCGCCGTTGCGACAGTTCGTTGTTTCGAAGCACCACGTGATGATCGGGTGTGATAGATTCCAACGTTCACATACAACGGGTGTAAGACAGATTTACACATGCAAACACTTAGGTTGACTTGACGAGCCTAGCATGTACAGACATGGCCTCGGAACACAGAAGACCGAAAGGTCGAGCATGAGTTGTATAGAAGATACGATCAACATGAAGATGTTCACCGACATTGACTAGTCCGTCTCACGTGATGATCGGACACGGCCTAGTTAACTCGGATCATGTTATACTTAGATGACTGGAGGGATGTCTATCTGAGTGGGAGTTCATTGAATAATTTGATTAGATGAACTTAATTATCATGAACTTAGTCTAAAATCTTTACAACATGTCTTGTAGATCAAATGGCCAACGTTGTCCTCAACTTCAACGCGTTCCTAGAGAAAACCAAGCTGAAAGAGGATGGCAGCAACTATACGGACTGGGTCCGGAACCTGAGGATCATCATCATAGCTGCCAAGAAAGATTATGTCCTACAAGCACCGCTAGGTGAAGCACCTGCTCTTCCTGCAGAACAAGACGTTATGAACGCTTGGCAGACACGTTCCGATGATTACTCCCTCGTTCAGTGCGGCATGCTTTATAGCTTAGAACCGGGGCTCCAAAAGCGTTTTGAGAGACACGGAGCATATGAGATGTTCGAAGAGCTGAAAATGGTTTTTCAAGCTCATGCCCGGGTCGAGAGATATGAAGTCTCCGACAAGTTCTTCAGCTGTAAGATGGAGGAAAACAGTTCTTTCAGTGAGCACATACTCAGTATGTCTGGGTTACATAACCGCTTGACTCAGCTGGGAGTTAATCTCCCGGATGACGCGGTCATTGACAGAATCCTTCAGTCGCTTCCACCGAGCTACAAGAGCTTTGTGATGAACTTCAATATGCAGGGGATGGAAAAGACCATTCCTGAAGTATTTGCAATGCTGAAATCAGCAGAGGTAGAAGTCAAAAAGGAGCATCAAGTGTTGATGGTGAATAAAACCACTAAGTTCAAGAAAGGCAAGGGTAAGAAGAACTTCAAGAAGGACGGAAAGGGAGTTGCCGCGCCCGGTAAGCAAGCTGCCGGGAAGAAGCCAAAGAATGGACCCAAGCCCGAGACTGAGTGCTTTTATTGCAAGGGAAGTGGTCACTGGAAGCGGAACTGCCCCAAATACTTAGCGGACAAGAAGGCCGGCATCATGAAAGGTATATGTGATATACATGTAATTGATGTGTACCTTACCAGTACTCGTAGTAGCTCCTGGGTATTTGATACCGGTGCAGTTGCTCACATTTGTAACTCAAAGCAGGAGCTGCGGAATAAGCGGAGACTGGCGAAGGACGAGGTGACGATGCACGTCGGGAATGGTTCCAAGGTCGATGTGATCGCCGTCGACACGCTACCTCTACATTTACCTACAGGATTAGTTTTAAACCTCAATAATTGTTATTTAGTGCCAGCTTTGAGCATGAACATTGTATCAGGATCTCGTTTAATTCGAGATGGCTACTCATTTAAATCCGAGAATAATGGTTGTTCTATTTATATGAGAGATATGTTTTATGGTCATGCTCCAATGGTGAATGGTTTATTCTTAATGAATCTCGAGCGTAATGCTACACATATTCATAGTGTGAATACCAAAGGTTGATAATGATAGTCCCACATACTTGTGGCACTGCCGCCTTGGTCACATAGGTGTCAAACGCATGAAGAAGCTCCATGCAGATGGACTTTTAGAGTCTCTTGATTACGAATCATTTGACACGTGCGAACCATGCCTCGTGGGTAAAATGACCAAGACTCCATTCTCAGGAACAATGGAGCGAGAAACCAACTTATTGGAAATCATACATACTGATGTGTGCGGTCCAATGAGTGTTGAGGCTCGCGGTGGCTATCTTATGTTCTCACCCTCACTGATGACTTGAGTAGATATGGATATGTCTATTTAATGAAACACAAGTCTGAGACCTTTGAAAATTTCAAGGAATTTCAGAGTGAGGTTGAGAATCAACGTGACAGGAAAATCAAGTTCTTGCGATCAGATCATGGGGGAGAATACTTGAGTCACGAATTTGGCACACACTTAAGAAAATGTGGAATAGTTTCACAACTCACGCCGCCTGGAACACCTCAGCGTAATGGTGTGTCCGAACGTCGTAATCGCACTCTATTAGATATGGTGCGATCTATGATGTCTCTTACCGATTTACCGCTATCATTTTGGGGCTATGCTTTAGAGACTCCCGCATTCACTTTAAATAGGGCTCCGTCAAAATCCGTTGAGACGACACCGTATGAATTATGATTTGGGAAGAAACCTAAGCTGTCGTTTCTAAAAGTTTGGGGATGCGATGCTTATGTCAAGAAACTTCAACCTGAAAAGCTCGAACCCAAGTCGGAAAAATGCGTCTTCATATGATACCCTAAAGAAACTATTAGGTATACCTTCTACCTCAGATCCGAAGGCAAGATCTTTGTTGCCAAGAATGGATACTTTCTAGAGAAAGAGTTTCTCTCGAAAGAAGTAAGTGGGAGGAAAGTAGAACTTGATGAAGTATTACCTCTTGAACCGGAAAGTGGCGCAACTCAAGAAAATGTTCCTGAGGTGCCTGCACCGACTAGAGAGGAAGTTAATGATGATGATCATGAAACTTCAGATCAAGTTGCTACTGAACTTCGTAGGTCCACAAGGACATGTTCCGCACTAGAGTGGTACGGCAACCCTGTCTTGGAAATCATGTTGTTAGACAACGGTGAACCTTCGAACTATGAAGAAGCAATGGCGGGCCCGGATTCCGACAAATGGCTGGAAGCCATGAAATCCGAGATAGGATCCATGTATGAAAACGAAGTATGGACTTTGACTGACTTGCCCGATGATCAGCGAGTCATAGAAAATAAATGGATCTTTAAGAAGAAGACAGACGCGGATGGTAATGTGACCATCTATAAATCTAGGCTTGTCGCTAAGGGTTATCGACAAGTTCAAGGGGTTGACTATGATGAGACTTTCTCACCCGTAGCGAAGCTGAAGTTAGTCCAAATTATGTTAGCAATTGCCGCATTCTATGATTATGAGATATGGCAAATGGACGTCAAAACGGCATTCCTTAATGGTTTCCTTAAGGAAGAATTGTATATGATGCAGCCGGAAGGTTTTGTCGATCCTAAGAATGCTGACAAGGTGTGCAAGCTCCAACGCTCAATTTATGGGCTGGTGCAAGCATCTCGGAGTTGGAACATTCGCTTTGATGAGATGATCAAAGCGTTTGGGTTTATGCAGACTTATGGAGAAGCCTGCGTTTACAAGAAAGTGAGTGGGAGCTCTGTAGCATTTCTCATATTATATGTAGATGACATACTTTTGATGGGAAATGATATAGATCTTTTGGACAACATTAAGGCCTACTTGAATAAGAGTTTTTCAATGAAGGACCTTGGAGAAGCTGCTTATATATTAGGCATCAAGATCTATAGATATAGATCAAGATGCCTCATAGGTCTTTCACAAAGCACATACCTTGATAAGATATTGAAGAAGTTCAATATGGATCAGTCTAAGAAGGGGTTCTTGCCTGTGTTGCAAGGTGTCAAATTGAGCTCAGCTCAATGTCCGACCACGACAGAAGATATAGAAGAGATGAGTGTCATCCCCTATGCCTCAGCCATAGGGTTTATTATGTATGCCATGCTGTGTACTAGACCTGATGTAAACCTTGCCGTAAGTTTGGTAGGAAGGTACCAAAGTAATCCCGGCAAGGAACACTGGACAACGGTCAAGAATATCCCGAAGTACCTGAAAAGGACTAAGGACATGTTTCTCGTTTATGGAGGTGACGAAGAGCTCGTCGTAAAGGGTTACGTCGATGCTAGCTTCGACACAGATCTGGATGACTCTAAGTCACAAACCGGATACGTGTATATGTTGAATGGTGGAGCAGTAAGCTGGTGCAGCTGCAAGCATCGTGGTGGGATCTACATGTGAAGCGGAGTACATGGCAGCCTCGGAGGCAGCGCATGAAGCAATTTGGGTGAAGGAGTTCATCACCGACCTAGGAGTCATACCCAATGCGTCGGGGCCGATCAAACTCTTCTGTGACAACACTGGAGCTATTGCACTTGCCAAGGAGCCCAGGTTTCACAAGAAGACCAGGCTCATCAAGCGTCGCTTCAACTCCATTCGTGAAAATGTTCAACATGGAGACATAGATATTTGCAAAGTACATATGGATCTGAATGTCACAGATCCGTTGACTAAACCTCTCCCTAGGGCAAAACATGATCAACACCAGAACTCTATGGGTGTTCGATTCATCACAATGTAACTAGATTATTGACTCTAGTGCAAGTGGGAGACTGTTGGAAATATGCCCTAGAGGCAATAATAAAAGGATTATTATTATATTTCCTTGTTCATGATGATTGTCTTTTATTCATGCTATAATTGTGTTATCCGGAAATCGTAATACATGTGTGAATACATCAACACCAACATGTCCCTAGTAAGCCTCTAGTTGACTAGCTCGTTGATCAACAGATAGTCATGGTTTCCTGACTATGGACATTGGATGTCATTGATAACGAGATCACATCATTAGGATAATGATGTGATGGACAAGACCCAATCCTAAACATAGCACAAGATCGTATAGTTCGTTTGCTAGAGTTTTTCCAATGTCAAGTATCTTTTCCTTAGACCATGAGATCGTGTAACTCCCGGATACCGTAGAAGTGCTTTGGGTGTACCAAACGTCACAACATAACTGGGTGACTATAAAGGTACATTACAGGTGTCTCCGAAAGTGTCTGTTGGGTTGGCACGAATCGAGACTGGGATTTGTCGCTCCGTATGACGGAGAGGTATCTCTGGGCCCACTCGGTAATGCATCATCATAATGAGCTCAAAGTGACCAAGTGTCTGGTCACGGGATCATGCATTACGGTACGAGTAAAGTGACTTGCCGGTAATGAGATTGAACGAGGTATTGGGATACCGACGATCGATTCTCGGGCAAGTAACGTACCGATTGACAAAGGGAATTGTATACGGGGTTGCTTGAATCCTCGACATCGTGGTTCATACGATGAGATCATCGAGGAGCATGTGGGAGACAACATGGGTATCCAGATCCCGCTGTTGGTTATTGACCGGAGAGACGTCTCGGTCATGTCTGCATGTCTCCCGAACCCGTAGGGTCTACACACTTAAGGTTCGGTGACGCTAGGGTTGTAGAGATATGAGTATGAAGTAACCCGAAAGTTGTTCGGAGTCCGTATGAGATCCCGGACGCCACGAGGAGTTCCGGAATGGTCCGGAGGTGAAGAATTATATATAGGAAGTGCAGTTTCGGCCATCGGGAGAGTTTCGGGGGTCACTGCTATTGTACCGGGACCACCGGAAGGGTCCCGGGGGTCCACCGGGTGGGGCCACCCATCCCGGAGGGCCCCATGGGCTGAAGTGGGGAGGGGAACCAGCCCATAGTGGGCTGGTTCGCCCCCCTTGGCCCACCCCCTGCGCCTAGGGTTGGAAACCCTAGGGTGGGGGGGGGGCGCCCCACTTGCCTTGGGGGGTACTCCACCCCCCTGGCCGCCGCCCCCCTTGGGAGATTCAATCTCCAAGGGCCGGCGCCCCCCAGGGGGCCTATATAAAGGGTGGGAGGGAGGGGCAGCCGCACCCTGAAGTCTTGGCGCCTCCCTCTCCCCTGCTACACCTCTCCCTCTCGCAGAAGAACGACGAAGCCCTGCCGCAGTGACTGCTGCATCCACCACCACGCCGTCGTGCTGCTGGATCTTCATCAACCTCTCCTTCCCCCTTGCTGGATCAAGAAGGAGGAGACGTCACGCTGACCGTACGTGTGTTGAACGCGGAGGTGCCGTCCGTTTGGCGCTAGGATCTCCGGTGATTTGGATCACGTCGAGTACGACTCCCTCATCCCTGTTCTCATGAACGCTTCCGCTCGCAATCTACAAAGGTATGTAGATGCATCCGATCACTCGTTGCTAGATGAACTCATAGATGGATCTTGGTGAAAACGTAGGAATTTTTTTTGTTTTCTGCAACGTTCCCCAACACTGGGAAGCATGCCATGGGCTCGGGGGAGCCTCTTGGTTCTCCCATGCCAAACTTCCTTGGGACCCCGGACGCCGAGGTCCTCGATGGCCCTGATAAGCCCGCTGCGAAGCCCTTCGACAAGCCATTTGACCCCATCCATGATAGGAAGAGGAAGAGAGGAGGCCTGATGGAGGAGGAGATCAATGTCTTCTGCAGCATGACTGAGGCGGTGAAGGAGGTGGCAACAGCCATCAGGGAGTGCAAGCCCCTCGACGTCCACCCTGACCTGTATGGCGCTGTCATGACCCAGGGTGGCTTCAACGACGAGGCTCTCATGGCAGCTCTCAGCCACCTGCTTGACAACAAGGCCCAGGGTGTTGGGTTCGTTGCCATGGCCGACGCTCACAGGGTGTTGTGGCTTAGGAGCTGGCTGGGCAAGCACTACTACTAGAGTAGTGCTGCCTGTGAGCGTGCATGATCCCCGACGGCGATGGCGGTGGCGACGACGACGACGATGACGATGACGACGTACATTTTGTGTAGTTAGGGCTCAAAAACTATTTCACGGTTTGTATATTTTGGTGAGGTGGTATATACTAACCCCTCAGCGCTGATGGTGAACTTGCGGTGGTAGGACGACACCCTCTTTTGGATGTGGTGGTAGGTTAACACCAAGGTAGTTCTAGGAAGAACTTGCTATGCCGTATGATCATGCATGCTTTACTTCTCTTCTCATCCATTGTTGTTTGTGTGCTACTTTACTTGCTACTCGTGTGCTCCATTGATTTGCTGCTTCAACTCTTGCTCTTGTGCATTGCTAGGGCAAGTGGTATGCCGTGTTCGTCGGTAAGGTCCCAGTGGTTTATAGTTCATGGGAAGAAGTCAGTGCACAAGTGACATCGTATAGCAACAACACCTATAGAGGGTTCAAGACTAGGTAGGCAGAAGAACAAGCTTACTCTGACTGGATGCGACAACATAGAGGCAGCACTGTTGACAGTGGCAAGGTTGGAGGTGTCAAGATAGATCGTCAGTTTGGGCTGAAGCTGAAGAACTTCATCATCTTCGCCCAGTTCATTGCCATTGCTGTGTTGTGGTGTTGGTGTGCTAGGTGTGGGTAAGCTCACCAACTAGAGTATAAATAAGCACAACATGTACGTCGTATGCAACCAAACGCCGTGTTCATGTGCCGCTCGAGCCAATGCAGGCAACCAAACAAAGTGCACTTGGGTATTACCTAATGCAGGAACACTAGATGCAGACAACCAAACAACTGGCAGATGACATATTAGGGCATGTTTTTGCTCAACCAGATTGATTTGGAAAGTGTATGCGATGCAGGCCCTGTAGCAAACAGCAATCAAAGACGCCCTTAGATTCTGGTGGCTGGGATGCAGAAACGGCTTGTTGAGAGCCATCCATTCTAATGGTCGGCCACGCGGACTACCACCCTCTCTCTCTATATATATATGTAGCATAGCATATGCACTGGTGAGATGTGAAGTGTGACCCTCTATATATCTAATAGACATTCGTCAATGTACGGCACGAAGGAACATTGGGTTGTTTCAGAGTTCCAAGCAAGTATGTTGTGGTGCTTCCAGTTTAACTTGTGTGTCGATTTTTATCTGATTCTGGCTACTGAATGTGAAGTTGAGCTGACAGCTGACTGCGGTAGTGCTATTTGCTTTTCCTTTTGTTTCCTTGTTATAATAGTTTTGCACCCAATCAGGCTATGAAATCTAGGCAAAATTGTGTTATGAACATTAGTAGAAAGGATATCCAATGCAGTCTTTATCTCCTCTAGTGTTTGCACAAGGGATAAACCATGTCGACAGATCGAACCCTTGCAGTCTTCCATGCTAAATTACCGCCAGACTGCAATGTTCGATTTGAAGCCCTGGCTAGATATTTGCAAGGAAAGCTTGAAATCTGCAAGGAAGCTGCTAAAACGGAAGCTGTTGTGGCCGGCGTGAAAGCAGATGTAGGTTGGCTCATGGCTGGCTGCACACATGTCCAAAAATGCTGGAATAAATTAACAGTGGAGTATTCCTTGATTTTCTCAGTAATTAACGCTGGAATCAATTTGTTTCCAAAAAATACATGTACAGGAATTCTGAATATTGCTTGATTTTCTCTGAAATCAATTTGTTGCCAAAAATACATGTACAGGAATTCGGAATATTGCTTGATTTTCTCAGTAATTAACACCAGAATCAATTTGTTTCCAAAAATACTAGAATCAATTAACATTGGCAGGAGAAATCACCTCGATCGGGCGGGGAAGGAGCAGCGTCACGGAAGGAACAGCAGCGGCGGTGGCCCTCGATCTGTCCCGAGACGGCGGGGAAGGAGCAGCAGCGGCTGGGGACTTGTCCAACTCCGGCACCGGAGTGGGTGGCCGCGGCGGGCGTGACGAGGCGGCCAGGACGCGAGCAGGGCGACGAGGAGCAGGTAGGCCTTCGTCTCCGGCTGGGGCCCTACTGCTGACTGCCGGCGGTGGCTGAGGCGCGCAGTGCACGCGGGCGACGAGGGAGGAAGGAGAGGGGGGTTGATTAGCGCGAGATTTAAAAAGTGAAGTTTTTTCTGCAAAAGTGAAATTCACTTTGTTAAACGTATAGGTACAGGTGGGTCTGCGCTGGTTCGGTTGTAACTAGAGATAGGTTGTAATATTTTTTTATCTCTATCTTAAACCCCCTGTATTCTCTCATGCGGTTGATCCCAACAACCTTTCTTATATCACAAACCACAATATCAATATATAACATGCGGGTGCCTGTGTATGGGCATTGAGACACTTTGATACAATTTCACATGGTAATCAGAGCCTCCCTCTTCCGCCACATCTAGCCTCGATCACCTTTCTTCCTCCCGCTGAAAACCCTAACTCCTACCTTCTCCTTCACAAACCGAACCATGTATACCTCCAACCAAACTCCATCCATTGCCCTTACCAACACCACATCCGAGCCCCTCACAAGAACCAACTACATCCTATGGAGAGCCCAAGCTCGCTCCCAGATCATGGGTGCCAGGCTATATGGGTATATAGATCAAACCACACCCGAGCCAAACAAAACCATAGTCACCAAGACCTCAGAAGGAAAGGACCAAATCGCTCCTCACCCTGAACACAAACCATGGCTGATTCAAGATCAGCAGATCATAGCCTTCCTCCTTCGTAATCTCTCGAAGGAGGTCCTGATCCAAGTCACCTCCCTAGAAACCTGGCATGCCATATGGTCAGCCCTAGCAAATATGTTCGCTACCCAATCCCGTTCTCGTGTGAACAACTGCCGCCACTCCCTCACCAATGCCCAGAAAGGCTCCTTGAGTGCATCCGCATACTTTGGGCAGATGAGAGCACTCTCGGACGAGCTAGCTGCCACCGGGAACCCCATAACAGAAGCAAATCTTCTTTCTCACATCATTGTAGGGCTCGACATGGACTACCAACCTCTGATCTCGGTGCTGGACGTACGCACCGCTCCCCTCTTGGTGGATGATCTCTTCGGCATGGTCTCCAACTTCGACCAGCGCGTTGAGATGTTCCACGGGACAGGGGCAGGGGCTTTCAAGTCCTCGGCTAATGTTGCATCCCGAGGTCGTGGCAACAACAACAACTCCAGCCGCTACCGTAACTCCAACAGGAGTGGTGGTGGTGGATCTCGTGGTGGCGGCGGTCGCCCTTACCAGAACGGTGGCAACGGTGGCGGCGGTCACTACAACAACTCCAACACCGGTGGTGGCGGTGGTGGCGGCGGCCACTACCAGAACGCCGGCGGCGGTGGTGGCGGTGGTCACTACCAGAATGGCGGCGGCAACAACAGACGCCCCTACTACAACAACAACAGGGGGCGTTCCTTCCAAGGGTATGAGGAATATGAAAATAAGTGTCAGATTTGCAAGAAAAATAACCACATCGCCAAGGATTGTGATTGCCGATATGCCGAGAGCAACCCCAAAAAGAAAGTTGCAGCAGCAGCAGACACGTCATATGGAGTTGACACAAACTGGTACGTCGACTCTGGGGCTACCAACCACATCACCAACGAGCTCGAGAAGGTGACGATGAGCGAGAAGTACCATGGCCAAGATCAAGTTCACAATGCAAATGGTGAAGGTATGGAGATTAATCATATTGGTCATGCAATTTTCAAAACCCCTAGTCGCAATATCCATCTTAGAAATATCTTGCATGTTCCCAAAACAGAAAAAAAAACCTTCTTTCTGTTCATCGTATTGCTCTTGACAACAAAGTGTTTCTAGAATTTCACCCATATTTCTTTTTGATTCGAGATCAGGTCACGAGGAACATTATCTACAGAGGTAGATGCGTGCATGGGCTTTATCCATTGATCCCCAAATTTACAAGCTTCAATAAACAAGTTTTTGGTGTCATCAAACTCTCTTCGGAGCGGTGGCATGCAAGATTAGGACATCCATCTTTTGTTATCGTTCAGCAAGTGCTTAGAAATAATCAGCTCCCATGTGTTGGTGAGCGTAGTCTTGAAACTATATGTGATTCTTGTCAGAAAGCAAAATCTCATCAGCTACCATATCCAATTTCTACTGGTGTTTCTACTAGACCATTACAACTTGTCTTTTCTGATGTTTGGGGTCCTGCCCCTATATCTGTTCGATGTCATACTTACTATGTTAGTTTCATAGATGATTTTAGTAAGTATACTTGGATTTATCTTCTCAAAAAACGTTCTGACATTTTCCAAGTTTTTCAAAATTTTCAAGCACTTATTGAATGTCAATTCGATACAAAAATTCTCGTCGTCCAATCTGATTGGGGCGGTGAGTATGAGAAACTTGATTCATTTTTTTAGACCTTGGGTATTTCCCATCATGTATCACTACAGGAATCAGCTACTTTGCCGTCTGCCACGGCGGACGGCAAAGGCATGAACGGCGGACGGCAAAGGCCTTTGCCGTCAGCCGCGGACGGCAAAAGGCTCCGGCAAAGTAGGCTTCGGTAAACAGCTACTTTGCCGTCTGCTACTGATGGCAAAGTCTTTGCCGTCTGCCGTAGATGGCAAAGAGAGCGCGACAGACGGCAAAGAAGGCGGACGGCAATAATTGCACTGTCAGTCCGTTAAGTGGCTAACGGCAGGCCCTTGCCGTCCGCCGCTGACGGCAAACTTTCTAGTGTCTTTGCCGTCCGCCGTATGATGTCATCTACACGTCACTACATGGCAGGTTCTTTGCCGTCTGCCACTGATGGCAAAGTCTTTGCCGTCTGGCACTGTAGGCAAATTGACCAAACGGGTCAGCTCCCAGGAAGCACAGCTGGATGCCATGTGCCTTCTTTGCCATCCGCGGCAGACGACAAAGAGCCCGTTGCCGTCGGTGGCAGACAGCAAAGAGCCTGCATATTGGCTCTTTTATCTGTTTTTTATTAAATCCAACAATTTTCATCACAAATATAGATGACATATATAGATATATTTCAAAAGGCCATTACAGAGCAAACATATAAGATATCCAACACATAACTTCATCATCCAACCATATATATTACATGCATAATTCCATCATACATAACAAGTTCAACATAGAGGCATCCAACCATATATATTACAATAGTTTCGTCCAACGATACATGCATAGTTCAACGATACAAAAGAAACAGAGAAAGGGATAAGGAGCACTCCATCTATGCAAGCTTTCATCAAGTGAATGAACTCTGCAAAATGAAAAATAAGAAAGTTAGAACAAGAAGAGTAGAACAAGAAGAAGAGTAGAACAAGAAGAAGACTAGAACAAGAAGAGTAGAACAAGAAGAAGACTAGAACAAGAAGAGTATGTCATTTATGAGCTAACTTACGTGAAATGGATCATATATGAGCTAACTAAGTTGAAATGGGTCGTTTATGAGCTAGCTAAGGTGAAATGGATCATTTATGAGCTAACTTAGTTGAAATGGGTCGTTTATGAGCTAACTAAGGTCAAATGGATCGTTTTTCAGGTAACTAAGGTGAAATGGATCTTTTTTAGCTAACTTAGATGAAATGGATCATTTATGAGCTAACTTAGTTGAAATGGATCGTTTTTGAGCTAACTTAGGTGAAATGGATCATTTATGAGCTAATTTAGTTGAAATGGATCTTTTTGAGCTAACTTAGGTGAAATGGATCATTTAAGAGCTAATTTAGGTGAAATGGATCGTTTTTTAGGTAACCTAGGTGAAATGGATCGTTTATGAGCTAAATTAGTTGAAATGGATCGTTTATGAGATAACCTAGGTAAGATTGGTCATTTTGGAGTTAACCTAGGTGAAATGAGTCATTTTAAAGCTAATGTAGGTAAAATGGATCATTTAGGAGCTAATCTAGGTAAAATGGGTCATTTTTGAGCTAACTTGGATGAACTGGATCATTTATAAGCTAACTTAGGTAAAATGGGTCATTTTAGAGCTAACTTAGGTAAAATGGATCGTCTATAAGCTAACTAAGCTAATTATGCAATTTTTGACATAAGTAAGCTAAGTACAGATCATTTTAGAGCTAACTTAGGTAAAATGGATGGTTTTGGAGGTCAGTAAGCTTATTAAGTCATTTTGGAGGTGAAGAAGCTAAGTCTAGGTCATTATGGTAAGCATTGGAGGAAATAAAGCTAAGTCTAGGTCTTTATGCATGTGTTAAGCAAAACACTAGATAAACTTACCAAGATGTAGGAGGTGTAGGAGCGGGGTGGCTCGTGTCGGTAGCTGGAGAAGGATCGTGCGATGCTTGTCTGGAGTTACGCTGCACCAAAGATCATTTCCAATGTCTTGTTAGCATGATGACACTCAAATGTTAAGACTAGCAAGTAATGTCCATTCAATAAAACTCACCATGGTCCCAGGAGCAATCACTGGCATCAGCGGAGCGGTCTGACCTGTCTTCTCGCACACAGACTGCACATTTGGTTTTGACGACTCAGTCATACTAGTTAGTAATGAGACAAACACTACATGAATGTTTTGGCTAATCTGCAGAAGAAACTTACCACAAGGAGCTCGTACATGGCCCTTGCCTGCATGTCATTCCGTGCCCTCTCCTCCTCCATCATCTTTGTCGTCCTCTCCTCCAACTCCCGCTGCCTCTCCGCCGCCTCCGCCAGAAGTTTCTCTGTTCTATCTCTCTCACTTTGTATAGCAGCCCGCAACACCACTCACATGACCATTTGTAATCATTGATGGAAGCGCACACAATGTAATGAAGAAATATAACTGAGTACGTATCACTAACCTTGATGGCGAGTTGCACTGGCCGTTCACGAGGCCTTATCTCAGGAGCGGAGCTCGACTGGCGCGCCTTAATCTCCGGGAGAGTGCTAGGACAACGGATAAGTCCATCTCCAATGGCTATGGAGCCATGGGACCTCCCGCCACCAGATATCATCAACAACTCTGGATTAATGGGACCCTGGCTCGGGTTAAAGTCCTCCCCTTTCCTCGCCTTCCCCTCATCTCTATATCTCACGAGCTTGTTGTGGGAGGAGATGTTGGTGAAGTTGTTTGCATCATCGAGGTCAGACTGAGAGAAAGCCTTGACTTTCTTGAAAGAGGCAGTGTGGGCCATGGCATACAGGTCGTACACCTCTGGCACCTTGTCCGCCTTATTGTAGCGTGCCTGAAAGAGAGAAACAATGAAAATTAGTAATTAAAGGGCTCAAGCTAGCATGATGAATGAATTGCATGAATCATGAAGCAAACCACATACCCAGTTGCGCCCGAACTGATATAAGTTGGAGCTGCCTTGATGGTGTGGCACACCTTCCATTTGGGCACGTTTGTCCTTGACCTCGTTGTGGAGGGCTAGCCATCGTTGTGAGCACCACTCATCGACCAACACCTCCCAACAATCCATCCGATCCACACACCATCTCGGAGGCGCCTAAGTTAGCAAATAGAAACTTGAGCGCTACGGCTAAGAATTACTAAATGAAGGAACTTAAGTAGAGAAGGCCTTAAGAATTACCTTCATGTACTGCTCCTTACTCAGGAACTTATCACGGCACGCCGGCTTGGTCTTCTTGATACCACGCAAGGCGTAGTAGTCTCGAACAACCTGCACCCGAGCCTCGTGCCGTAAGTTCTGGAGTAGGCGCTTGCAGACGTTCTCGATAACATGTGCCGCGTCCTCCTCGTATCCCTCCTCACACCTGTAGAATGTCTGCAATCAAATGAGACAATATTGATTAGTACAATTAATAACTAGCTAGTTGAAGATTTTTAAATGTGTAAAGGAGAAATTACCCAGAACTTTCTGATCACCATGTCTGCCCTCGTGTTGCACACGACACCGTCGATAATCTCATCCGGCGGGGCCGGGGCAGCCACGTAGTGCTCCCAGCTCAATCCAAGCTCTGGAAGCCGACCCTCACCAGGCAACGTGACAAACCCCGGGAAGTTTTGCCGGCAAAGAACTCCAAGGACGGAGTTGGGCCGGCGGACACTATGATGGTGGTCCCAACCCCTGCAGCATGACAAGGCCAACACATTAGTTATTTGAAAAAACGTGAATGCACAAGGTACAAAAATATTAAATGCACTTACGTACCTCTCCCCATCAGGGAAAATCAACCACCTCTGCTCGCGGGTCACCGGCACGGACGGGAGCCGTGTAGCACCACGGGAGCCATCTATGCATGTCGAAGCAAGAAAACTTGCGACCGGCCTGAAGCCAACGAAACTCAAGAGCTCCCTTGCATGTGGGGCACGGGAACCTTCCATGCACACACCAGCCAACGAATAGCGCATACGCCGCAAGTCATGCGTCGAGTACATGTACCAGACACGCATTATGAAGTTCCGTTTGCTAATGGCGTCGTATGTCTTGAACCCATTATCCCAGGCTTCTTGCAATTTGTCCTTAAGCGGCTGCATGTACACATTCATATTTTTGCCCGGATAGTTGGGTCCTGGAATTATCAATGTCAGGAAAATGTTCTTTCTTTGCATAATCTGTCCGGGGGGAGATTGAGTGGAAAGACAAATACGGGCCAACAACTGTATTGGGCTGCCGTCATACCAAACACACTGAACCCATCCGTGCTGATGCCGACTCGAGGATGCCTCGGATCTGCCGCTTTGTCAGCATGTAATTCATCAAACTTTTTCCACGCAACACCATCCGATGTGTGTACCATCATCAGATTCCCATCTGCATCTAGTTCGGTTCTTTTGCCTGTTTTGTGCCATGTCATCTGTCTGGCCGTCTCTTCGACCATGAAAAGACGTTGAAGTCTTGGTACGATTGGCATATACCGAAGAACACTAACGGGGATTTTGGTCTGTGTCTTCTCACCCATACCGTTGTCTACCACAATATACCTGGAAGACTTGCAAATGGGACAATAGTTCAAGTCCGCATAGTCAAGCCTAAATAAGGCACATCCTTTCTCACAGGCATGTATCTTCTCATAGGGCATCTTCAGTGCACGGAGGATTTTGTCCGACTGGTACAGGTTTGCAGGCATTACATGGCCTTTGGGTAGAAAGCGTCCAAATACTGTCATAATTGCGTCATAGCATTCTCTTCCCAAGTTGAACTGAGCCTTCAGAGCCATTACTTGTGAGATGGCATCCAACTGACAAAGCTCAGTGTGCTCGTGGAGCGGACGTTTCGAAGACTCCAACATTTCATTTAAGGCCTTTGCAGATTCCTCCATCTCCTCGTCCGAATCCCGAGCATTATCATAGCCTTGCACCATGTTTTCCATCCCAGTACCATGCTCGTTGGTGCGACGATGATCCACCTCAGCTCGGTCACGTTGGGCAGACTCACCATGAAATGTCCACACCGTATAATCGGGCGTAAAACCACTCTTCTGCAGGTGTTTGCCCATTTCAGCCTCTGTCTTCTTTTCCCAATTGCCGCACCGGAAACAGGGGCACCAGGTTTTCTTTTGGCCATTTGCAAATGCGGCTTGCACAAACCCCTTAGTTTTTGTGAACCATTCAGCGCTCCATTTGTTCTGACCAGTGTGACCGGTATACATCCAAGCACGGTCACTCATCTTGACTTTCAGAGCTACTGGACACACAACAATTATATATGTAATTCACCATGTATATATTCATCAGTTGATCTACTTTGTCAATTTTATTACGTCCATGCAACCTACACTCTAATAGGTAATGATAGGTCCTAATCCCACCCGTGTATGTGTAGATTGGGTTTATTTTCCCATGCTATGCTCCGGATCCGACGCAAAATTTCGGCAGCACCTCCCCGCTGTTCTCCTGATACACGTCTCTGCAATAAACAAAGAGGATGTGTACCCGAAGAACAACAGGGGAGGCACTGACGAAATATATGCGTCGGATCCGGAGCAAAGCATATGGAAAAACGAACCCAATCTACACATACTCGGGCTGTCCATGGATAGCGTTGGACAATTCGAAAGAATCAAGCTTATAAATATGCAAATGCATGCATATTTATAACTATGACGCTTTCGAACGGGAGATACATATTGGTTACGCATACTGATGATTCAAGACACATATATAGCTAGCTATCAAGTTTCATCGGAATAGATCAAATAATTAATGGGGGAGGAGGACTTGTCATTTGTGCTCACCCACGAACGAAGGAGCAGAGCTCGTCAAACGCACGACAAGGTCGTCGAACACCAAACCTCGCAGCGATGAAACAACTGCACATTTAAAACTACACGATCAACACAATTATATATGATGTTTTTCATAACAAAATCGAAAAATATATGACCTAACTAATAATTCACAAATATATGACCCCGTCGGCCTCTGGAAGGCCAAAGAACACCTTTTCGGGAGGTGTCGGTGGTCGGGGTGTCCTGTCGGTGTCGGGGTGCCGTGTCGGGGTCGGGGTGCTGTTTCGGGGTCGGGGGGTCGGGGTGTCGTGTCGACGTCGGGGTAGTGCCGTGTCGGTGTCGGGGTGTTGT
>NC_041388.1:609184697-609196380 GCF_002162155.2 Triticum dicoccoides | reverse complement strand
GCGGCCCCATTAACGTTACGTGGGGCTCCCTCTTTGCCGTCCGCGGCACTTTGCCGTCCGCCTTCTTGCTCTTTGTCGTCCGCTAGCGGACGGCAAAGAGGGGGCCCGTTAGGTTTTTTTTTGCAGTTCGTCAATGGGGCCCCTCCCTCTTTGCCGTCCGCTAGACGACGGCAAAGAATCTTTGCCGTCCGCTAGCGGATGGCAAAGAACTGGCTGATGGCAAACTTGGTCTTTGCCATCAGCCAATTCTTTGCCGCCCGCTTTTTGGAAGCTGATGGCAAAGAGCTTCTTTGCCGTCCGCTAGCGGACGGCAAAGAACTGGCAGATGGCAAACTAGCTGATTCCAGTAGTGTATCATGTCCCCATGCACATCAACAGAATGGCTCGGCCGAGCGCAAACATCGCCATATTGTTGAAGTAGGTCTAGCCCTACTTGCTGGCGCTTCCATGCCTCTCAAGTTTTGGGATGAGGCGTTCCTTACGGCAGTCCACCTCATCAACATACTTCCAAGTCATGTCATCAACAATGATACACCCATGCATAGGCTCCTTAATACTTGACCAGATTATCACTCGCTTCGTGTGTTCGGTTGTGCCTGTTGGCCTAACCTGCGTCCCTACAACAACCGCAAACTTATGTTCCGCTCCAAACAATGTGTTTTTCTCGGCTATAGTGCGAAGCATAAGGGCGTTAAATGCTTAGATATTCCCACTGGTCGGGTATACATCTCACGCGATGTGGTCTTTGATGAAATGGTCTTCCCTTTTGCTCATTTACACCCTAATGCCGGTGCCTTGCTCCGGAAAGAGATCCTTCTCTTACCCTCTCATTTGACTGGTTTTCAGCATGGGGATGACAATTGTACTGATCGTATGACTAATGCTTCTAACCATGAAAATGAGGATTGTGATGATGCAGGGTCGACTCAGGATGCAGCGGAAAAGAATTTGAGGAAAAACAGTGAAGAAAATAGTCCAAACAGCCTCAATTTCATGTGGCCACTACATGCCAATTCTGCACCCGGATCCTCCTCGGGATCGGACGTTGCAGACCCGACAGCATCCGCTCCGGGATCGATGCCGCGACAGCAGGCTCGCATGGATGGCGGCGACCCATCTGCGTCCGACACGTGTCAAGGTGGGGACCCGCCTGTCCCCGACCGGTTCGGTGCGACCCCGCGTGTCTACGCCAGGCGCGCCAGCTACCCATCCCGCGCGGGCACGGAGGCGCACGGGTCGGGCCCAGCAACCGGAATGCCCGGATCTTCTGCGCCACGCACCTCCACATCACGTCCTGGCTCAGCCACAGAAGATCCCGCAGCTGCCACCACCAGCGAATCTGCTCCGGGATCGCCAGGAACTCCTGTAGCGAACCAGTCTTCAGGATCTTCTGCGCCAGTTCTGATGCAGTAGTGCAGCAAGTTATAACTCCGCCACGTACAAGGTTAAAAGCTGGTGTAATCCAACCTGTCAATTATAAAGTAAAGTTTGGCTTAACCTGTTCCACAGGAGAACCTAGTTCATTCCAGGAAGCATGCAAGTATGCAAGATGGAGAAAAGCTATGGAAGAAGAATTTCAAGCACTTCAGAAAAATAAAACCTGGCATCTAGTTCCTTCACAGCAAGGTAAAAATTTGATTGATTGTAAATGGGTGTTCAGAATAAAGAAAAAGTCAGATGGTACCATAGATAGATATAAGGCCAGACTGGTTGCAAAGGGATTCAAGCAGAGGTATGGTATTGACTATGAAGATACATTCAGTCCTGTTGTTAAAGCTGCTACTATACGTCTTGTTTTGTCCATTGTCGTATCCAGAGGATGGTGCCTCAGACAGCTAGATGTGCAGAACGCATTTCTGCATGGTGTTTTGGAAGAGGAAGTTTACATGAAGCAACCTCCTGGTTTTGAGGATAAGAACAAACCTTTTCATATATGCAGGCTGGATAAGTCTCTTTATGGGCTCAAACAGGCCCCTAGAGCATGGTACTCTCGTTTGAGTTCAAAGCTACAAGCACTTGGCTTTGCTCCTTCAAGATTTGACACATCTCTGTTTATTTATAATAAGTCACATATGTCTGTTTTTGTGCTTATTTATGTTGATGATATAATTGTTACAAGTTCATCAAATGAAGCAGTGACAGCCTTGTTGAAGGATTTGAACTCAGAGTTTGCTCTTAAGGACTTGGGAGACTTGCATTTCTTTCTTGGCATAGAAGTTCGGAGAAATAGGGAAGGTTGCCTTCATCTGTCTCAGGAAAAATATGCAAAGGATCTTTTAACAAGAGCTAGCTTGCAGGGATGTAAATCATCACCTACTCCACAACCTGTTGGGGAACGTACTAATTTCAAAAAAATTCCTACGCACACGCAAGATTATGGTGATGCATAGCAACGAGAGGGGAGAGTGTTGTCTACGTACCCTCGTAGACCGAAAGCGGAAGCATTAGCACAACGCGGTTGATGTAGTCGTAAGTCTTCACGATCCGACCGATCAAGTACCGAACGTATGACACCTTCGAGTTCAGCACACGTTTAGCCTGATGACGTCCCTCGAACTCCGATCCAACTGAGTGTTGAGGGAGAGTTTCGTCAGCACGACGGCGTGGTGACGATGTTGATGTTCTACCGATGCAGGGCTTCGCCTAAGCACCGCTACAGTATTATTGAGGTGGACTATGGTGGAGGGGGCACCGCACACGGCTAAGAGATCAATGATCTAATGTTGTGTCTCTAGGGTGCCCCCTGCCCCTGTATATAAAGGTGCAAGGGGGGTGCGGCCGGCCAGGGCTAGGCGCGCTAGGAGGAGTCCTACTCCTACCAGGAGTAGGACTCCCCCTTTCCTATTTGGATTAGGACTTGAGGGGGAAGAAGGAAAGAGGGGGGCCGGCCCCCTTGCCCTAAACCAATTCGGTTTGGGCCTAGGGGGGGCGCGCCCATACTCCTCTTGCTGCCCTCCTTTTCCACTAAGGCCCATGTAGGCCCATTAAGCTCCCGGGGGGTTCCGGTAACCTCCCGGTAGTCCGGTAAAATCCCGATTTTACCCGGAACACTTCCGATATCCAAATATAGGCTTCCAATATATCAATCTTCATGTCGCGACCATTTCGAGACTCCTCATCATGTCTGTGATCACATCCAGGACTCTGAACAACCTTCGGTACATCAAAACATATAAACTCATAATAAAAATGTCATCGTGGCGTTAAGCATGCGGACCCTATGGGTTCGAGAACTATGTAGACATGACCGAGACACGTCTCCGGTCATTAACCAATAGCGGAACCTGGATGCTCATATTGGCTCCTACATATTCTACGAAAATCTTTATCGGTCAAACCGCATAACAACATACATTGTTCCCTTTGTCATCGGTATGTTACTTGCCCGAGATTCGATCGTCGGTATCACAATACCTAGTTCAATCTCGTTACCGGCAAGTCTCTTTACTCGTTCCATAATACATCATCTCGCAACTAACTTATTAGTTGCAATGCTTGCAAGGCTTAAGTGATGTGCATTACCGAGAGGGCCTAGAGATACCTCTCCGACAATCGGAGTGACAAATCCTAATCTCGAAATACGCCAACCCAACAAGTACCTTCGGAGACACCTGTAGAGCACCTTTATAATCACCCAGTTACGTTGTGACGTTTGGTAGCACACAAAGTGTTCCTCCGGTAAATGGGAGTTGCATAATCTCATAGTCATAGGTACATGTATAAGTCATGAAGAAAGCAATAGCAACATACTAAACGATCGAGTGCTAAGCTAACGGAATGGGTCATGTCAATCACATCATTCTCCTAATGATGTGATCACGTTAATCAAATGACAACTCATGTCTATGGTTAGGAAACTTAACCATCTTTGATCAACGAGCTAGTCAAGTAGAGGCATACTAGTGACACTCTGTTTGTCTATGTATTCACACATGTATTATGTTTCCGGTTAATACAATTCTAGCATGAATAATAAATATTTATCATGATATAAGGAAATAAATAATAACTTTATCATTGCCTCTAGGGCATATTTCCTTTAGTCTCCCACTTGCACTAGAGTCAATAATCTAGATTACACAGTAATGATTCTAACACCCCTGGAGCCTTGGTGCTGATCATGTTTTGCTCGTGGAAGAGGCTTAGTCAACGGGTCTGCAACATTCAGATCTGTATGTATCTTGCAAATTTCTATGTCTCCCACCTGGACTAGATCCCAGATGGAATTGAAGCGTCTCTTGATGTGCTTGGTTCTCTTGTGAAATCTGGATTCCATCGCTAAGGCAATTGCTCCAGTATTGTCACAAAAGATTTTCATTGGACCCGATGCACTAGGTATGACACCTAGATCGGATATGAACTCCTTCATCCAGACTCCTTCATTTGCTGCTTCCGAAGAAGCTATGTACTCCGCTTCACATGTAGATCCCGCCACGATGCTTTGTTTAGAACTGCACCAACTAACAGCTCCACCGTTCAATGTAAACACGTATCCGGTTTGTGATTTCAAATCATCCGGATTAGTGTCAAAGCTTGCATCAACGTAACCGTTTACGATGAGCTCTTTGTCACCTCCATAAACGAGAAACATATCCTTAGTCCTTTTCAGGTATTTCAGGATGTTCTTGACCGCTGTCCAGTGATCCACTCCTGGATTACTTTGGTACCTCCCTGCTAGACTTATAGCAAGGCACACATAAGGTCTGGTACACATCATTGCATACATGATAGATCCTATGGCTGAAGCATAGGGAACATCTTTCATTTTCTCTCTATCTTCTACAGTGGTTGGGCATTGAGTCTTACTCAACTTCACACCTTGTAACACAGTAAAGAACCCTTTCTTTGCTTGATCCATTTTGAACTTCTTCAAAACTTTGTTAAGGTATGTGCTTTGTGAAAGTCCAATCAAGTGTCTTGATCTATCTCTATAGATCTTGATGCCCAATATATAAGCAGCTTCACCGAGGTCTTTCATTGGAAAAAATCTTGTTCAAGTATCCCTTTATGCTATCTAGAAATTCTATATCATTTCCAATCAGTAATATGTCATCCACATATAATATCAGAAATGCTACAGAGCTCCCACTCACTTTCTTGTAAATACAGGCTTCTCCAAAAGTCTGTATAAAACCAAATGCTTTGATCACACTATCAAAGCGTTTATTCCAACTCCGAGAGGCTTGCACCAGTCCATAAATGGATTGCTGGAGCTTGCACACTTTGTTAGTTCCCTTTGGATCGACAAAACCTTCCGGTTGCATCATATACAACTCTTCTTCTAGAAATCCATTCAAGAATGCAGTTTTGACATCCATCTGCCATATTTCATAATCATAAAACGCGGCAATTGCTAACATGATTCGGACAGACTTAAGCATCGCTACGGGTGAGAAGGTCTCATCGTAGTCAATCCCTTGAACTTGTTGAAAACCTTTCGCAACAATTTGAGCTTTATAGACAGTAACATTACTGCTAGCGTCAGTTTTCTTCTTGAAGATCCATTTATTCTCAATTGCTTGCCGATCAGCGAGCAAGTCAACCAAAGTCCACACTTTGTTCTTATACATGGATCCCATCTCAGATTTCATGGCTTCAAGCCATTGTGCAGAATCTAGGCTCACCATCGCTTCTTCATAGTTCGTAGGTTCATCATGATCTAGTAGCATGACTTCCAGAACCGGATTACCATACCACTCTGGTGCGGTTCTTACTCTGGTTGACCTACGAGGTTTAGTAACAACTTGATCTAAAGTTTCATGATCATCATCATTAACTTCCTCACTAATTGGTGTAGGTGTCGCAGAAACCGTTTTCTGTGATGAACTAATTTCCAATAAGGGAGTAGGTATAGTTACCTCATCAAGTTCTACTTTCCTCCACTCACTTCTTTCGAGAGAAACTCCTTTTCTAGAAAAACTCCGAATTTAGCAACAAAAGTCTTGCCTTCGGATTTGTGATAGAAGGTGTACCCAACAGTCTCCTTTGGGTATCCTATGAAGACACATTTCTCCGATTTGGGTTCGAGTTTATCAGGTTGAAGCTTTTTCACATAAGCATCGCAGCCCCAAATTTTTAGAAACGACAACTTGGGTTTCTTGCCAAACCACAGTTTATAAGGCGTCATCTCAACGGATTTCTATGGTGCCCTATTTAACGTCAATGCGGCCGTCTCTAAAGCATAACCCCAAAACAATAGTGGTAAATCTGTAAGAGACATCATAGGTCGCACCATATCTAGTAAAGTACGATTACAACGTTCGGACACACCATTACGCTATGGTGTTGCGGGTGGCCTGAGTTGTGAAACTATTCCACATTGTTTCAAATGTAGACTGTCGGTGTCAAAACCGGCGGATCTCGGGTAGGGGGTCCCGAACTGTGCGTCTAGGCCGGATGGTAACAGGAGGCAAGGGACACGAAGTTTTACCCAGGTTCGGGCCCTCTCGATGGAGGTAAAACCCTACGTCCAGCTTGATTAATATTGATGATATGGGTAGTACAAGAGTAGATCTACGACGAGATCATAGAGGCTAAACCCTAGAAGCTAGCCTATGGTATGATTGTTGATGTGTATGTTGTCCTACGGACTAAAACCCTCCGATTTATATAGACACCGGATAGGGTTAGGGTTACATAGAGTCGGTTACAATGGTAGGAGATCTAAACATTAGTATCGCCAAGCTTGCCTTCCACGCCAAGGAAAGTCCCTTCCGGACACGGGACGGAGTCTTCAATCTTGTATCTTCATAGTCTAGGAGTCCAGCTGAAGGTATAGTTAGGCTATCCGAACACCACCTAATCCAGGACTCCCTCAGTAGCCCCTGAACCAGGCTTCAATGACGACGAGTCCGGCGTGCAAATTGTCTTCGGCATTGCAAGGCGGGTTCCTCCTCCATGTTCTTCATAGAAGATTTTGAACACAAAGATAGTGTCCGGCTCTGCAAAATAAGTTTCCACATATTGCCATAGAGAGAATAATATTTACACAAATCTAATCTGCTGACGTGTTCCGTAGTGTGACATCACACCACGGCCAAGCTTTTATTCGAACCGTTTTACTGTCCCATCTTAGCGCGTTACGCAAGGCGGTTTCCTTGGCACATCTTGTTAAAGCAGAGATCGTGTACCCTTATTCCGGGATTCTCATCAATACAATATGGGCGTGGGTAACCCAACCGCGCCATTGATTACGGCGCTTGGAGATAAGCGAGTTTTATTAGGCTGGTGGGGACACGTTGTTGCGTCCACCCATATAAGGGGATAAGGATCCACCTTTTCACCCACACCTTCTTCCTCCTTTGCCTATCCATTCTTGCGCACTCGAGCTCCAGCGCCCAAGTCCGCACTACCACCTCAACCTTCTCCAGTCATGTCCGGAGCGGGAGGCAAGTGGATGGTCTCCTCCGTCACGGAGGGACACATCAAAAAGCCGAGGAAGGCCAGATTCTGGCTAGCGATATCGTGCACCGGCTTCCCGAAAAGGGGCAGCTCATCCCCACTCCTAGGCCCCATGAGAGGGTGGTATTCCTCCCCCATTTCCTCCGTGGACTGGGCTTCCCACTGCATCCATTTGCCCGGCGGCTCATGTTCTACTACGGCCTGGATTTCCACGATCTGGCCCCGAACTTCGTCCTCAACATCTCGGCATTCATCGTCGTGTGCGAGGCGTTCCTCCGCATCCGCCCCCATTTCGGCCTATGTCTTAAGACTTTCAACGTCAAGCCGAAGGTGGTGCGCGACAGCCAGGAGGAGTGCGGCGGTGCCATGGTTGGCAAGATGGCCAACATCCTGTGGCTCGAGGGCTCCTTTGTGGAGACCCTGAAGGGGTGGCAATCGGGGTGGTTTTATATCACCGGGCCGTGCAACCCCGAATGGGTTGCATCCCCCGAGTTTCGGTCTGGACCCACTACGCGGCTCACCTCCTGGAAGGAGATCGGCCTGTCGTGGGGTAAAAAAGGAGAGCTGACCGGACTCCAAACATGCGTCCAAACCCTGGTGAACAAGAAGCTCAAACTTGTCAACATAGTCCAGGTTATGCTCATCCGCCTGATCCTCCCGTGTCAACGACGGGCCTTCAATCTGTGGGAGTTCGACCCGGTGCAGCATCAAACTCTAAACAGGCTCTTCGACACGACGTACGAAGATGCCTGGAGGATGCTTTTCAAGGGCGCCGAGGCTCTTGCATCCGTTACCGAGGATCGCGGATTCAGCGCGCAGCGTCACGCGCTTGCGGTAAGCTGTTTTTCCTTTATAGGGTATCAGTTTTACATAGTTTGATTCTATGCGGGATCTAAGCTCCCTTTCCTCTAACAGGATTGGCAGGTGACGTCCGGACAGATCAACTGTCCGGCTCCTTTACCCGAAGGCCCAACGGACGCTCACCTGGCGAAGCTGCTGGTTCCGGCACCCTATGTGGTGCCGGAGAAGAGGGCCAAGAAGAAGGCTGTGACACTCCAAAATTTTTACTTTGGTTTTCAGCAAAAACTTTGTGGTTTTTGAAAAGAGGCCATTTAAAATTTTCCAGAAAACCTTCCTCTTAAGAAACTTTCTTTTCTTTGACAATGTTTTTATTCTGGCTTCAAACTTTGGTGTTTGACCTTTTGAAACTTCTTCTCTGTTGGTTCTCTCTCAAAATTATTTTTGGGAGTTTAGTCTTTTTCTTTTAAAAAGAAACTCCATGAAATTTGGGATTTTCATGTCTTGGAACCACCATGACTTGGCATTCTTGCCCATGTGGTAAAACCCCTCCAAAACCCCCCTACAACTTGTGATCAACCTAAATTCTCTGTCCCAACTAATCCAAACTGGTTTTGGATTTTTATTCCAATTTTTTTTCCCTCAATTCAACTCTGAAAATTATTTGGAGCCTGGGAGATTTTCAAAGCAAGTGCCCTATTGCTTTTGAGTTTTGACCTCAAACCAATTCTCCTGGGTTGTCCTTTGAACCCACAACCCAGAACCATCTTGATCCACTCCTCCTCCTTTCAAATTTTTCAAAATTCAGTCTCTGCAAGTTTGGACCAGATTTGCCAAATTTGGTGAAATTCATATCTACACTCCTCCAAAAATTCCACCAAAATTCAGGCAGCCTATTTGAGCAAGGAGAAGCCACTCCACCAAAAATCAGCTCAAGGAAAAATCACCAGAGGCCAATTTCATTCGGTCGAACACCTTATGGGCACTGTTACTGTTCAATGTTCAGAAATTCAGTTCAGTGTCATCTTCAGTTTCGACAGTTTCAGTCACGCGGCCACAGTGCACTTGGCACGTTGCTCGCGGCCTCGTTTGCTTGTCCGAAGCTTCACACGCGCACTTGGCGCGACCCTGGCGTCGGTGGCACCCTGGCCCGCCTGCGCCAGCGTGTCTTGCGGCGGCCGGCTCCCCGTAACGGCCGACAGGGAGGAGAACGGCGGCGCAACGCCGTTCGGCACCGCCCAAATCTTCTGGTGACTCCGCGTGGCCTTCTCCGTGCCAGCGCACGCATGCGGCACCATCGCCGTGGCGCAGCACGCACGGAGAGCGCTCTCTGCCGCCGACGGGCCCGCGCCACCCCGTTCCGTCGAGCTCGACCCAAACGCCCAAACCCCGGCCAGCTTAGCACAAAAATGGACCCTTTGAACCTCCGTGATGATGCTCGACTCCCTAACCACCCCGACCGAGCACTGCGCCACCGTAATCGCTCGCCGGAAATCTCCGTTCACGGCAACCGCCTCGGACCGCCTATATAAAGGGGTCCCGAGCTTACTCTCGTGCACGCAGCACCCCCACTACTCACCAACACCCCGCCAGGCCACTGGGAGGACCTCGAGGAGGTCTCCTTCCCCGGCTCCGGCCACCCCAATCCGCCTCGGCCTCCAGCTCGATTCACTTCGGTGAGGCCACCTCCGGCGCCCAAACCTCGTCCGTAGCCCTCTCTTGCACCCAGTAATCTAACCCCCACCTCAATTTAATCTTTGCAGCCCTCTCCGACGAGCCCCTCGACCACCCGAGCCGCCGTCCGCCGGAGCAGAGCTCGCCGTCGACGTGGTGCTCGCCGACCGACTCCACCACCATCAACTGACGCGGAAGGGTACCCCGAGCATGGAGGTACTCTCCGATCTCTCTGCCTCGCCGTGGATCGCCGCCGGCGACCACCGCGGCTCTCGGGCGCCGGCGAACTCTGCCGCCCCGTTTGAAAATTTAAACCTGATGGGTGGGACCCCACCGTCAGCCTCTCTGCTCTCTCCTTTGAACCGTTTTCTGGAAGCGCCTTCGGGCAGAATGCGTTTTCTCTTCGGGCTGGCGTATTCGCTACCGAAGCGTTTTCTGTTTTTATAAACTAGCCCCTGGAAATCTTCTGTTTCATTACAGATAAGTCCCTGGACAAAAACCCTTATAACTTTTAATCAGAAAAGTTTTTTTTGATTGATTCTTTTTCTGTTCTCTTTAAAATTTTGTCTAGTTTTTTATCAGATTTATTTAAAAAAATATTTGGTTTACCTTCTGTGCTCTCCTTGGTATTTACGTTAGCGCATATATCTTCTTTAAACGTAGATACCGAAGGAGGTGACGGAGCCGCGAACTTCACCGAGCTAGGCTCCGACTACTCTGAACCAGGCAAGCATGTTTGAACTTTTGATATGATGAGTGTCTTGGCATGTTTTGCATTTAGTTAGTTTCATGGCATGCCGGTGAGTATACCGATGAACGTTATTTTATGTGATAACGAGGTAAGTGAGTTCGATGATCCATACGTGGATGAATGTGAATATGAATGGCCACGTGTTGGCATGAGGATGGGTACGATGGCAGTGTTGTAGCATGCCAGTCTTACTCCAGACTATGTGACTTCAGTGTCAAACCATATCGGTCCAGTACCTATCATCTTCTTCCTTGTACTATCACATGTTTTCCGCAAGTAATATGGTTTAGTAAGTTGCAAACCACTTTCATGGTACACACCAAAGAGGAGAGGCCGTGATGATGGTTCCATGGCCCTGGATTAAAGCCAGTCATCCGGTCAGGGGGCATGGGTGTTTCCGGTTGGGACCGAGAGGGGGGCACCCCTTAGAGCGCGCGTATATAAATTTGATCCCATGCTATTCGAGATTGTGATCTCCCCGTCTCAAAAGTTTTTCTTGGACGATGACTAGGGTGATTCCTAGCATCGAGAGGTAGGATGGGTGTGTACCGGTTAGCTGTGTTTTCTTCTGAAATACCGTAAACGGAACTAGTCCTTCGTGACTACGGAAATCCGTTGACTGTGGGAAAAATTTTGTACAAACTCTGCAGAGTCATATATTCCTCCAAATCATCTCTTCCATGTCAAGTTTCGTTCCTTCTTATCCTAATCAATTGTCAGCTTTGATGACAGAGACTCCGGTGAATCGCATGAGTGCTAAGTCCGGTTAAATGATCACTCCTGTGGATGGACTAACCCGTTTGTTTTCATGAATTGAATGTTTATTATGAGTATTATTTACTTGTGAATAAAAGCCCTTTATGTGATGTCGCTCAGACGTCCGACTGTGGCATTTCTTCTTAAAGCCCTTTATGTGATGTCGCTCAGACGTCCGACTGTGGCATTTCTTTTTAAAGCCCTTTATGTGATGTCGCTCAGACGTCCGACTGTGGCATTTCTTTTTAAAGCCCTTTCTGCGATGTCGCTCAGACGTCCGACTGTGGCATTTTTTTTAAAAGC
>NC_041388.1:609116857-609184544 GCF_002162155.2 Triticum dicoccoides | reverse complement strand
GACTGTGGCATTTCTTTTAAAGCCCTTTCTGCGATGTCGCTCAGACGTCCGACTGTGGCATTTCTTTTAAAGCCCTTTCTGTGATGTCGCTCAGACGTCCGACTGTGGCATTTCTTTTAAAAAGCCCTTTATGTGGTGTCGCTAAGATGCCCGACTGTGGCATCATTTTCCTTATTTTTATTTGTTCACCTTTCGAGGCGTCGCTTCAGATACCCGATCGGTCCTTATTTATGTTCTGTGGAATTTCAGGCGGACTACCGCCGTTTTCCCTTTTTACTTACCCGTTATGCCAGTTTTCTTTATTGTGCATTAAGGAATTAATCATGTTGCATCCATGCATGCATTTGTTATATCTTACGTCCGAACTGTCTTGCGAGTACTTTCAAAGTACTCACTGGCTTGTTGATTTGGCCAGATGCTGACGAAGGCGATCTCATGGATGAAGAGTTCGATAGCGAGCCCGACACTTAGAGGAGTCCCAGTCAGTCTTGTACGACCCTGGATTTGGCCACTGTTTTATATCCGCTTCCGCTACCAAATAAATTCATCAAGCCTCTCCTCGACGCTCGATGAGATGACAGACGTAGAGTCTTGTATATCTCTCCCCGCTGTGTTTTTCCACCACCAGCCTATCCTTGAGTCAGTAGTATGTCTCCACACCACTGTGTTCTGTCCGCCATTATGTATGATTATTGGCGTGCTTGTAATAATTTGGTTGAGCAACCGTAGTTCGACCCTGTAATATATTTTATGCTACTGGCTTATTGTATCAAGAATTGTCTGCCAGTGTAGAGGATTTCTCTCATACTGGACTTAAAAGATTGGCTTTTCAATAAATATTTTTATTGGAAAACCGGTCGTGACAAGCTTGGTACCAGAGCCAGGCTGACTGTAGGAAGCCACTAGGTGCGATCGCTAATTGGTTATTAGCCTGATAGAGCTAATTTATATTTTTGCAATGGTAGTCATTTTCTGTCAGTCAGCATAAATTTATGATCTGACCCTGCAGAATTTTGCCTACTTTTGTAGATGGCCGACGTCAGCTGCGAGTCTCAGACCTTCGGCAACGTACCCGATGGGTTCGTCAAGCTTCTTTCTTCCATCGTTCAGGTCGCGATGGGGCCATCCGTGCGCCCAGTCTTCACACTCTACCAGCACCGAGTCAACGACAGCCTGACCATGCACCAGGCCGCGGTGCAGTTCAGGGGAGGACGTGGTGAGTTACGCCGCTTCCGGTTCATGGGAAGTGCCATGCCTACGGAGAGGCATGCCATGCAGATGGCAGCCCGCGAGGCGATAGCTCGTCTCAGGGATGTCCTTCCCGTGATGAAGACTCGTCGTTACCGTTATCTTCCGTGCCATGTGCCTTACACCTGTCACTACGCATACTCCTGCCCCAGAGGAGAACGAGACGAGGCTTTTGAGATGCTCATTGAGTATCTCCGGGCCCTGGAGGCAGCCTTCGACAACCTGGTGGACGACTTCGTAGCTACTCGCATGGACTCAGTCCATGGCTGTGCTGCCAACAGGAGGGAGCTCCTACCCATCGCTCTGCCACCGACTTTTGTCTCGTCATCAGCATCTTTTACGCCTACTCGTCGCCTGCCTTCTACCGAAGAATTTAACCAAGTCATTGCACCCACTCCAGCGCGCACTACCCCAACCTTCGCGCCCACTCCTGTACGTGTTGCTCCGCCCCTGGCGACCGCTCTGCCCGCTCTGCACAACACTACACGTATGGAGCCCATTAGCAAGGAGGAGGTCGAGTCCCCAACCTCGCTACGCCTCGCCCTCGGCAGGGCAAGGGAGGTCGTCAACATTTCTGCCTGAGTACGCTTAGCTGCCGTGTGTTGTACCGCTTTGTAAGATATGTGCATAGGCTGGGAGAAGTAGCCTGTTTTCGCATCATGTAGGATCTGGAGAAGTGCACTAGCCTTAATAACATGTCAGGATTAGGTACGCATATCCTGAGTGATGTACTGTATAATTACCGCTCGCGTGTAAGATGTGTAATGAGCAGCCCTTCTCCGTGCGCAAGTCGTTTTATTTTTCTTAAGTAAGCTGAGTTATTTAATTCTAATTGCCAGCTTTATGCATTTTATGGATTGGTTTTTTTTGCGACTCTTTCCGCTTTTCTTATGGGTTTTACAAAATATATCCCCAGAGTGAAAAATGTCTCGTCCTTGGACTCGCTCCATGCCAATTCCATCAGAGGGAAATTATGATGCACAACCCAGCAACGAGTTCACTCAGGGACAGTCAAGCCAACCGGGAAATGAATCGGCACTTTCACAAATGTGCCGCCTTTATGAACAGAGTCAGCAACAACATCGTGAAATAATGAACCAAGTCATCAACATGGGAAATCACCATGGACAGTATCAGCAACATTCCAAGTTATCTGAGTTACAGAAGACACGTCCTCAAACATTTTCTCACACTGACAAGCCTCTTGAAGCCGAGGACTGGCTTCGAGATATGGAGAGGAAATTAATTATTGCAAAGTGTTCAGATCTCGAGAAAGTACTATATGCTCCACACTATCTCACAGGAGCAGCCGCATCGTGGTGGGAGAATTTTCTGCACATGCATCCCAACGAAAATGACATAACCTGGGATGATTTCAAGGAAGGTTTCCGTGGTGCACATATTCCAAAGAGTATTATGAAAATCAAGAAGAGAGAATTTGATGACCTCAAACAAAGGAACATGACAGTGTCAGATTACAACAGTCAATTTACCCTATTATCCCGCTACGCCAATGAGGAGCGTATGACTGAAATCAAGAAGATGGAGAAATTCCTTGACGGTCTGGCACCCGCACTTAAATGCCAATTGGTCGTGCACACTTTTCCTGATTTTAAAACACTGGTGGACAAGGCCATTACTCTGGAAAATGAGAGACGCAGTCTGGAAGATATTCGCAAGCGAAAAAGGGACCAGACTAACCACACTCGCAATCACCGAAGCAAGTTAGATTTTAAAAAGGGTGGGACACCCAAATTCTCATCCAATGTCTCACGCCCAATCAAGAATTTTCATGCAAGGGACAAGGAATTCACCTATCGCCCCGGCGTTACTTGTTACGCTTGTGGAGAAGAAGGGCACTATGCCAAACAGTGCCCCAAGCCAAGGAATTCAACCCCAAAGCCGAACAACGACAGCAATAATTCAGCGCCCAAACGAAACAATTTCAATCCCAACAATAACCACAGGAAGGGTCATCTGAACCACGTAACCAAAGAGGAGGCACAAAATGCTTCGGATATCGTACTCGGTACGTTTCCTGTCAACACAATACCTGCAATGGTTTTGTTTGATTCTGGAGCTTCTCACTCTTTCATCTCGAAAAGTTTTGCTTTGCAAAATAATTTTTCGATGCTTCCTTTGGAGAAATCCATAATAATCAAGTCCCCCGGGATTCAGCAAGTTTCTCAGAATTACTGTCAGAATGTGGTCATTGAGTTTAAAGGATTGGAGTTTTACGCAAATCTTATTGTATTGGAAAATAAAGGACTGAATGTCATCCTAGGGATGGATTGGCTAACCACAAATAAAGGTTTTATAGACTGTTTCAACAGGACCGTGATTCTCACACACCACCAAGGGAAGACAATAAGAGTATCAGCCAAGGAAGGAAAAAGACCCCGGCAACCGAGATTAAATAAGGTGGACGTTTCTGAGCTAAACAAGGTTCCAGTAGTGTGTGAATTTCCAGATGTATTCCCTGAAGAGCTGCCAGGCATGCCACCAGATCGAGAAATAGAATTCCGCATTGAGCTAGCACCAGGAACCACCCCCATATACAAGAAACCATACAGAATGGCACCATCCGAGTTGACCGAATTGAAGAAGCAGATAAAGGAATTACTGGATAAAGGGTACATTCGGGCCAGCTCCTCACCTTGGGGATCACCAATTTTATTTGCCAAGAAGAAGGATGGAACGCTGAGATTGTGTATCGACTATCGAGCACTTAACATGGTCACAGTCAAAAACAAATACCCGATGCCAAGGATAAATGATTTGTTTGATCAACTTGCTCAGGCCAAGGTATTCTCAAAGATTGACTTAAGGTCAAGATACCATCAATTGAAGGTACGAACGGAAGATATCCCCAAAACAGCCTTCACCTCCAGATATGGACTGTACGAGTTCACAGTGATGCCATTTGGATTAACTAACGCCCCGGCATATTTTGTTCACCTCATGAACAAAGTATTTATGAAGTTTATGGACAAATTCGTCGTAGTATTCATCGACGATATTCTGGTATACTCCAAAACACCAGAAGAGCACGCAGAACATCTCAGGATTGTACTAGGAGAGCTAAGGAAACACCAATTGTATGCCAAGTTCAGCAAGTGCGAATTTTGGCTAAGACAAGTAGGTTTTCTAGGCCACGTGCTGACTCAAGACGGTATAGCAGTGGACCCAGAGAAAGTCAAGGCCGTACTTGACTGGAAGTCACCAGCCAGCGTAACAGACATACGAAGTTTCTTGGGAATGGCAGGTTATTACCGTAGATTTATTGAAGGATTTTCCACCATATCCAAGCCTATGACATAGTTACTCAAGAAAGATAAGAAGTTTGAATGGACAGAAGCCTGCGAGAAAAGCTTCCAAGGGCTAAAGCGGAAGTTAACAATAGCACCAATATTAATTGTACCCGATATACACAAGAATTTTGAAGTATTTTGTGACGCATCCAGAAAGGGTCTCGGATGCGTGTTGATGCAAGAAGGCAAGGTTGTCGCCTACGCTTCAAGGCAACTTCGCAAACACGAGGAAAATTATCCCACTCATGATTTAGAAATGGCAGCAGTTATTCATGCACTCAAGGAATGGAGGCATTTTCTACTTGGGAATCGATGTGAGATATATACGGATCACAAAAGCCTCAAATACATTTTTACGCAGCCAGAACTAAATTTACGGCAACGCCGCTGGTTAGAATTGGTAAAGGATTATGATGTTGGTATCCATTACCATCCAGGGAAAGCAAACGTAGTGGCCGATGCCCTGAGTCGGAACCCCAGCTCCGACGGGAACTATCTGCACAGCTTGAGGCCCGAATTCCATCAAGAATTTGTCAAGCTCAACTTGATAATGGTAGCAGAAGGCACCATATCAAACTTGGAAATACAACCACACCTTGTGGAGAAAATTAAAGAGGCTCAGTCCGATCACCCCAGCATTGAAGGAATTAAAAGGAAGTTGAGTATGGGCAAGGCCTCGGAATTCGTCATAGACAATGAAGGAATATTATGGTACGGAGAAAGGCTATGCATGCCAAACATAGAAGACCTTAAACAGCAAGTTTTAACTGAAGCACACACCACTCCATATTCGATCCACCCTGGAGGAACCAAAATGTATAAGGATATTCAGGAAAGATTTTGGTGGCACGGTATGAAGAGGGACATAGCCGCTTTCATTGCATGCTGCGACTCGTGTCAACGCATAAAAGCTGAACATCAGAGACCAGCCGGACTACTGCAACCTAACAAAATACCTGAGTGGAAATGGGATGAAATAGGGATGGATTTTATTGTCGGATTACCTCGGTCACGACACGGGAATGATGCCATATGGGTCATCACTGACAGGTTGACCAAAGTAGCACACTTTATTCCAGTAAAGACAACCTACACCACTCAGAGGCTTGCCAGAATTTATCTTTCCCGCATAGTCTGTCTGCACGGTGTCCCGAAGACTATAATTTCCGATAGAGGCACTCAGTTCGTCTCAAGATTTTGGGAGCAATTACAACAGGCTCTGGGAACCCAACTAGCCTTCAGTACCGCATACCATCCTCAGACTGATGGACAAACAGAACGCGTAAACCAAGTTTTAGAAGACATGCTGAGAGCATGTGTCCTCACCTATGGAACCAGTTGGGAGGACAGCCTCCATATGCCGAGTTCGCATACAACAACAGTTACCAGGCCAGCCTGCAAATGGCTCCTTTCGAAGCCCTATACGGAAGGAGATGTCGTACCCCGTTAAATTGGTCAGAGACCGGAGACAGCCGCATCTTCGGACCAGATATGCTCAGAGAAGCCGAGGAAAAAGTCAAGCTAATCAGGGACCGACTTAAGACCGCTCAAAGTCGACAGAAAAGTTATTATGATCAGAAACATCGTAGGGTCAGCTTCGAACCCGATGAATTCGTATACTTGAGAGTATCCCCGATGAGAGGATTGCAACGGTTTAAGATTAAAGGAAAATTAGCACCAAGATTCATTGGACCATTTTGCATAGTGGCACGAAGAGGCACTGTAGCCTACCAGCTAGACTTACCCGAAGACTTGTCCGACATTCACGACGTGTTCCACGTCTCTCAATTAAGGAAGTGCGTAAGCAACCCCGAGAAACAAGTATCTCATGAGAACATTGACATACAGCCAGACCTCACTTATCGAGAACGTCCCATAAGAATATTAGAGGAGTCTGAAAGGAGGACCCGACAGAAAACCATCAAGTTTTTCAAAGTCCAGTGGAGCAATCACACCGACAGTGAAGCAACCTGGGAAAGCGAGGATTTTCTTCGGTCAGAGCATCCACACTTATTTAAGGATCAACTGAAATCTCGGGGACGAGATTTTTCCTAAGGGGGTAGGTGTTGTGACACTCCAAAATTTTTACTTTGGTTTTCAGCAAAAACTTTGTGGATTTTGAAAAGAGGCCATTTAAAATTTTCCAGAAAACCTTCCTCTTAAGAAACTTTCTTTTCTTTGACAATGTTTTTATTCTGGCTTCAAACTTTGGTGTTTGACCTTTTGAAACTTCTTCTCTGTTGGTTCTCTCTCAAAATTATTTTTGGGAGTTTAGTCTTTTTCTTTTAAAAAGAAACTCCATGAAATTTGGGATTTTCATGTCTTGGAACCACCATGACTTGGCATTCTTGCCCATGTGGTAAAACCCCTCCAAAACCCCCCTACAACTTGTGATCAACCTAAATTCTCTGTCCCAACTAATCCAAACTGGTTTTGGATTTTTATTCCAATTTTTTTTCCCTCAATTCAAATCTGAAAATTATTTGGAGCCTGGGAGATTTTCAAAGCAAGTGCCCTATTGCTTTTGAGTTTTGACCTCAAACCAATTCTCCTGGATTGTCCTTTGAACCCACAACCCAGAACCATCTTGATCCACTCCTCCTCCTTTCAAATTTTTCAAAATTCAGTCTCTGCAAGTTTGGACCAGATTTGCCAAATTTGGTGAAATTCATATCTACACTCCTCCAAAAATTCCACCAAAATTCAGGCAGCCTATTTGAGCAAGGAGAAGCCACTCCACCAAAAATCAGCTCAAGGAAAAATCACCAGAGGCCAATTTCATTCGGTCGAACACCTTGTGGGCACTGTTACTGTTCAATGTTCAGAAATTCAGTTCAGTGTCATCTTCAGTTTCGACAGTTTCAGTCACGCGGCCACAGTGCACTTGGCACGTTGCTCGCGGCCTCGTTTGCTTGTCCGAAGCTTCACACGCGCACTTGGCGCGACCCTGGCGTCGGTGGCGCCCTGGCCCGCCTGCGCCAGCGTGTCTTGCGGCGGCCGGCTCCCCGTAACGGCCGACAGGGAGGAGAACGGCGGCGCAACGCCGTTCGGCACCGCCCAAATCTTCTGGTGACTCCGCGTGGCCTTCTCCGTGCCAGCGCACGCATGCGGCACCGTCGCCGTGGCGCAGCACGCACGGAGAGCGCTCTCTGCCGCCGACGGGCCCGCGCCACCCCGTTCCGTCGAGCTCGACCCAAACGCCCAAACCCCGGCCAGCTTAGCACAAAAATGGACCCTTTGAACCTCCGTGATGACGCTCGACTCCCTAACCACCCCGACCGAGCACTGCGCCACCGTAATCGCTCGCCGGAAATCTCCGTTCACGGCAACCGCCTCGGACCGCCTATATAAAGGGGTCCCGAGCTTACTCTCGTGCACGCAGCACCCCCACTACTCACCAACACCCCGCCAGGCCACTGGGAGGACCTCGAGGAGGTCTCCTTCCCCGGCTCCGGCCACCCCGATCCGCCTCGGCCTCCAGCTCGATTCACTTCGGTGAGGCCACCTCCGGCGCCCAAACCTCGTCCGTAGCCCTCTCTTGCACCCAGTAATCTAACCCCCACCTCAATTTAATCTTTGCAGCCCTCTCCGACGAGCCCCTCGACCACCCGAGCCGCCGTCCGCCGGAGCAGAGCTCGCCGTCGACGTGGTGCTCGCCGACCGACTCCACCACCATCAACTGACGCGGAAGGGTACCCCGAGCACGGAGGTACTCTCCGATCTCTCTGCCTCGCCGTGGATCGCCGCCGGCGACCACCGCGGCTCTCGGGCGCCGGCGAACTCTGCTGCCCCGTTTGAAAATTTAAACCTGACGGGTGGGACCCCACCGTCAGCCTCTCTGCTCTCTCCTTCGAACCGTTTTCTGGAAGCGCCTTCGGGCAGAATGCGTTTTCTCTTCGGGCCGGCGTATTCGCTACCGAAGCGTTTTCTGTTTTTATAAACTAGCCCCTGGAAATCTTCTGTTTCATTACAGATAAGTCCCTCGACAAAAACCCTTATAACTTTTAATCAGAAAAGTATTTTTGATTGATTCTTTTTCTGTTCTCTTTAAAATTTTGTCTAGTTTTCTTATCAGATTTATTTAAAAAAATATTTGGTTTACCTTCTGTGCTCTCCTTGGTATTTACGTTAGCGCATATATCTTCTTTAAACGTAGATACCGAAGGAGGTGACAGAGCCGCGAACTTCATCGAGCTAGGCTCCGACTACTCTGAACCAGGCAAGCATGTTTGAACTTTTGATATGATGAGTGTCTTGGCATGTTTTGCATTTAGTTAGTTTCATGGCATGCCGGTGAGTATACCGATGAACGTTATTTTATGTGATAACGAGGTAAGTGAGTTCGATGATCCATGCGTGGATGAATGTGAATATGAATGGCCACGTGTTGGCATGAGGATGGGTACGATGGCAGTGTTGTAGCATGCCAGTCTTACTCCAGACTATGTGACTTCAGTGTCAAACCATATCGGTCCAGTACCTATCATCTTCTTCCTTGTACTACCACATGTTTTCCGCAAGGAATATGGTTTAGTAAGTTGCAAACCACTTTCATGGTACACACCAAAGAGGAGAGGTCGTGATGATGGTTCCATGGCCCTGGATTAAAGCCAGTCATCCGGTCAGGGGGCATGGGTGTTTCCGGTTGGGACCGAGAGGGGGGCACCCCTTAGAGCGCGCGTATATAAATTTGATCCCATGCTATTCGAGATTGTGATCTCCCCGTCTCAAAAGTTTTTCTTGGACGATGACTAGGGTGATTCCTAGCATCGAGAGGTAGGATGGGTGTGTACCGGTTAGCTGTGTTTTCTTCTGAAATACCGTAAACGGAACTAGTCCTTCGTGACTACGGAAATCCGTTGACTGTGGGAAAAAATTTGTACAAACTCTGCAGAGTCATATATTCCTCCAAATCATCTCTTCCATGTCAAGTTTTGTTCCTTCTTATCCTAATCAATTGTCAGCTTTGATGACAGAGACTCCGGTGAATCGCATGAGTGCTAAGTCCGGTTAAATGATCACTCCTATGGATGGACTAACCCGTTTGTTTTCATGAATTGAATGTTTATTATGAGTATTATTTACTTGTGAATAAAATCCCTTTATGTGATGTCGCTCAGACGTCCGACTGTGGCATTTCTTCTTAAAGCCCTTTATGTGATGTCGCTCAGACGTCCGACTGTGGCATTTCTTTTTAAAGCCCTTTATGTGATGTCGCTCAGACGTCCGACTGTGGCATTTCTTTTTAAAGCCCTTTCTGCGATGTCGCTCAGACGTCCGACTATGGCATTTTTTTTTAAAAGCCCTTTCTGCGATGTCGCTCAGACGTCCGACTGTGGCATTTCTTTTAAAGCCCTTTCTGCGATGTCGCTCAGACGTCCGACCGTGGCATTTATTCTAAAAAGCCCTTTATGTGGTGTCGCTAAGATGCCCGACTGTGGCATCATTTTCCTTATTTTTATTTGTTCACCTTTCGAGGCGTCGCTTCAGATACCCGATCGGTCCTTATTTATGTTCTGTGGAATTTCAGGCGGACTACCGCCGTTTTCCCTTTTTACTTACCCGTTATGCCAGTTTTCTTTATTGTGCATTAAGGAATTAATCATGTTGCATCCATGCATGCATTTGTTATATCTCACGTCCGAACTGTCTTGCGAGTACTTTCAAAGTACTCACTGGCTTGTTGATTTGGCCAGATGCTGACGAAGGCGATCTCATGGATGAAGAGTTCGATAGCGAGCCCGACACTTAGAGGAGTCCCAGTCAGTCTTGTACGACCCTGGATTTGGCCACTGTTTTATATCCGCTTCCGCTACCAAATAAATTCATCAAGCCTCTCCTCGACGCTCGATGAGATGACAGACGTAGAGTCTTGTATATCTCTCCCCGCTGTGTTTTTCCACCACCAGCCTATCCTTGAGTCAGTAGTATGTCTCCACACCACTGTGTTCTGTCCGCCATTATGTATGATTATTGGCGTGCTTGTAATAATTTGGTTGAGCAACCGTAGTTCGACCCTGTAATATATTTTATGCTACTGGCTTATTGTATCAAGAATTGTCTGCCAGTGTAGAGGATTTCTCTCATACTGGACTTAAAAGATTGGCTTTTCAATAAATATTTTTATTGGAAAACCGGTCGTGACAAAGGCCACGGGGACTCGATAGTGTGCCGACGCCCGGAGGTGTCGGATTCACCATCCGGCGAATCCGAGGCGCACTCCTCCCATGAAGACAAGGAGGAGGAAGAAGAGACCCCTCCCCCTCTAGCGGGGGAAGGGAAGAAAAGGAAGGCCTCCCTCTTTGAGGAGGCCGGAGGGTCCAAGAAGGGGAAAACCCTTCCTCCGGACTACTCCGCCGACGCCGACGACGGCGGAGATGAGTGGCAGCCCAGGGCCAAGCCCCTAGCAAAATCGTAAGTATCCGGATACCGGAGTTATTCATAGTATTCGTTTATTGCACAGCTCTCCCTTATGTCGAATATGCTTATGCAGCCCACCCAAAGACCGGCTCGACGCGTCGTCGAGCGGCTCATTGGACTCGTCGGAGGTGAACTCGCTTCCGACGGCTTCCTCCCCCCGCCCTATGGATGACACCGAGGTGTTGTCCCAACAGGTTCCCAGCAGGGAGGAGGTGGTCCCGGAGGCGCCGCAAGGCGACCTCCCGGACTCCAGGAGTAAAGGGGATGAACCCCCCCCCCCAGGGATCCAAGTCCGGCCCTAGGCCGGACACCGCTCCGGAATCTTCAAAGGTTCCAGAGTCTGGCGGGGGACCTCTTTCCAAGAGGAGCAAGCCCGCCGTGCCGGTGACCTCCGTCCAACCGGAGGTGCCGGACAATATGTTGGAGGCGCTCCAAGGTGCCTCCATCGACGAGGGGCACCGCACTATTATGAGTGCGGTGATCCAGAAGGTTCAGTCCGCCAAGAGCGGACTGACTGAAGCTTGTACAAGCCTTTTAACAGGCTTTGAGGTAAGTAAAGAATGCGTAAATAATAGTACCGCATAGACAGTAGCCCCTGATGCTCTGTTTGGCGTTCGGGAAGAAAAGCCGAATAGAGGATCAAATAGAATTCGCAGGAGTCTAACAAAAATGAGTCAATATGCATGTGCAGGCTACCCTGCTTGCGTCCGCCGCACTGACTGCGGAAGTGGACACGCTAAAGCAGGACCTCGAAAGGTCCGAGCAAGAGCTCGAGCGTGCCAAGAAGCAGCTCGAGAACAATGAAGGTAAGAAATACCTTGTTAAAAGTATATATATAAAAAAGGTGCAATTGTGAAAAATGACAGGATTATCGTGGCTATTGTAGGGGCCACGTCTGAGGTGGCGACCCTTAAGCAAGCGCTGGACGAGGCCGAGAAGAATTCGGCCTTGGAGCGCACCGAGCGGGAGAAGT
This sequence comes from Triticum dicoccoides, assembly GCF_002162155.2. Taxonomy (NCBI): domain Eukaryota; kingdom Viridiplantae; phylum Streptophyta; class Magnoliopsida; order Poales; family Poaceae; genus Triticum; species Triticum dicoccoides. The sequence continues at coordinate 609,172,592 of NC_041388.1, read as the reverse complement.
ATGAGGCCGAGGTTGGCAAGGTGCGGCAAGAGCTCCAGGATCTCATGGAAAAACATGAGAGTTTGGAGCGTGACTCGAATACGCAAGCGTACGAGCTTGCGGTGGCTATTGAAAGTGCCAAATCTGCCAAGGCTGAGTCCCAGAAGACCCTCCAGGAGTTGGATGAGGTGAAGAAGATAGCAGCGGGTAAGGCATTCTTTATGCAGAGTAAACACATAAACGTGAGTTACTTGATACTTACCTAAATCCGGAGCTCTCCAAGAGCGTTCGCAGATCTCCCCCGGAGTGTGTCCGATGCCGCCGCATTCTATCGAGCTGAGGAGGGCAGCTCGACGGAGAAGGTGTTCTGGTCTCAGTACGCTGAGGCCGGACACCCCATGCCCCTGAGCGACTAAACTGAAGCAACTGGTCGAGCTCCACAAGGCGGCCGAATAGGCCATGAAGGGCCTCATAGTTCAGCTGTGGCCTGGAGAGGCTCTGCCTGGGAGCTATTTTGGGCTGGTGCGGCGGCTAGTGGAGGCCTGTCCGAGGCTTGAAGACATCAAGCGCTCTGTCTGCATTGAAGGTGCCTGTAGGGCCCTTGCCCGTGCTAAGGTGCACTGGGGCAAGCTGGATGCGGAGAAGCTTGTGAAGGACGGGCCGCCGCTGGGGAAAGAGCATCGCAAGCCCGAGAATTATTATAAGGATGTTCTGAAGGGTGCCCGCCTTGTTGTGGATGAATGTACCAAGGATGTATTTTTTGAGTAAAACCCGCTCGTGTTATCCTGTGCCCTGAAAACTTGTTCATATGCGCTAAGCAATGCTGCTTGAATTTAAAATATTACCTTCTGTGCGGCTGTTTATCAATACTGAGAGATGGCGAGTCGTCGGCTTCTGCCCCCTTGCCGCTAGTGCTGGGGTGTTCGGGGATAAACCTGGGCGCTCTTTTTCCCATATTTGGGTCCTTCGAGGGAGGCGCTCAGCCCAACGAACGAGGCAATCAGACTATAATGCGTGAACACTCTCACTTAGCCATAGAATTCTATAATTTTAAATTTTGGCGAAGCCCCTAGTATTCGGAAGACCGAGTTCGGGGCGCTATCCACGCCTTGGCCAGAGAGAGCCGACTCCTCGCCCTAAGCGGCATAAGTCTTTAAGGACTCGAAAAGACCTCTCGAACAGTGACCAGCTCTCGCCTCATCGTGACGGTCAGTTTTAGCTTTCTCCATTGAGGTGCTCGACCCAGCTCAATCGGGGCACAATCGCAGTGGTTCTCCTAGTGCTACCTTAGCCGATGTAGCGGAACGTAAGGCACCAAAACATAGAAGCCGGGCAAATCCAACTATTGACCCAAGACATGATTCGGAGCAGATGCATATAATGCTATAAGTTCGGGGTGCCGCACTTGTTAAAGTGTTCGGACTTCTCACACCATATTGAGGGGTATTGAAGCCCCTGGCGTATTTTGGCTGTACCAAAGTGTACGGGTGCAACATGTCGTTAAGGAACATATATAAAAAAAAGGTAATGCAAAAAATAGACAAAAGCTATGCATTGTTTTTTAAAATAGCTGCGATCAAAGCAGAACGATACAAGTAATGCGATAAATGAAAAATTGGACTATTTAACATGTCTCCTCCAGGGGCAAGCTGTGGAATAGTATGTGAAACAGGTATACTGCTCGTGATAGAGACCACCTGGGATTTCTGTAATGCGGCATGGCTTGTCTGCTTCCCTGGTCCTTGCATCGTTTGTGCGGCAATTGAACTGCCGAACAAGCCTTCCGAAAAGTAGAGTCCTGAAAGTAAGAGAAAAGTAAAAAATCGGCAGCCCCTGGTGCGGTTTAAGCCATGTTTTGGGCGTGCCGTGATGGTGCCCCTCCCCCTATGCCCATGGTATTTCCAGAGCGTAGTTATGGACGCGAAGTACTGGCGTCGCCTTTTTGCGAGGGTTGGGGTTGGGGCCGCATTGCTACGCCTGCTCGGAACGTGCCAGGCGGTCTTGTTGTAGGTTACTCCGGGCGCGCTTGACGGTGTTCGGACGTTTAATGGCCGGACTGGAGAACTACCTGGAGAGGCTGCTTTCTACTTCCGCTGCAAGGGCCGCTAAGGGAGTCCTGGATTAGGGGGTGTTCGGATAGCCGAACTATACCTTCAAGCCGGACTCCTGTACTATGAAGATACAAGATTGAAGACTCCGTCCCATGTCCGGAAGGGACTTTCCTTGGCGTGGAAGGCAAGCTTGGCGATACGGATGTTCAGATCTCCTACCATTGTAACCAACTCTACGTAACCCTAACCCTATCCGGTGTCTATATAAACCGGAGGGTTTTAGTCGGTAGGACAAGATACACATCAACAATCATACCATAGGCTAGCTTCTAGGGTTTAGCCTCTCTAATTTCATGGTAGATCAACTCTTGTACTACCCATATCATTAATATTAACCAAGCAGGACATAGGGTTTTACCTCCATCGAGAGGGCCCGAACCTGGGTAAAACTTCGTCTCCCTTGCCTCCTGTTACCATCCGGCCTAGACGCACAGTTCGGGACCCCCTACCCAAGATCCGCCGATTTTGACACCGACATTGGTGCTTTCATTGAGAGTTCCTCTGTGCCGTCGCCGTCAGGCCCGATGGCTCCTACGATCATCAATGATGATGCAGTCCAGGGTGAGACCTTCCTCCCCGGACAGATCTTCGTCTTTGGCGGCTTTGCACTGCGGGCCGATTCACTTGGCCATCTAGAGCAGATCGAAAGCTACGCCCTGGTCGTCAGGTCAGATTCGGAAGTTTAAACTACACGGTCGACATCCGCGGGGACTTGATCTTCGACGGATTCGAACCACTGCCGAGTGCGCCGCACTGTCACGACGAGCATGATCTAGCTCTGCCGCCGAACAGAGCCCTGGAGGCCACACCCGCATCGGCTCCGACCCCTAGTTCAGAGCCGGCCGCATCGATCGAGGATGGGCGGTTGGACGCCACCTCGGGGGCTGCGATCCCAACGGCGGTTGAGCAAAACACCAGCCCTGTACTCTGCAAGAGTCGTGACTCCATGGAGCCGGATTCTTCTCTGGACTCCGAACTTTCCGCGCCCCTACCGAGCGAATCCGATTGGGCGCCGATCATGGAGTTCACGGCCGCGGACGTCTTTCAGCACTCGCCTTCCGGCGATATCTTGAAATCACTAAAGTCTCTCTCTTTGTCAGGAGAGCCTTGGCCGGACTACGGTCAGCAAGGTTGGTGTACGGACGATGAAGAAATTCAAAACCCACCCACCACCCACTTTGTAGCCACTCTCGACAACTTAACTGACATGCTCGACTTCGACTCCGAAGACATCGACGGTATGGACACCGATGAAGGAGATGATGAAGAACCAGTGCCTACTAGGCCCTGGAAAGCCACCTCGTCATATGACATATACATGGTGGACACCCCAAAAGAGGGAGAGGGCGATGGAACAGCGGAGGATGACCCCTCCAAGAAACAGCAAAAGCGCCAGCGTCAGCGGCGCCGCTCAAAATCCCGCCAACACAAAAATGGCGATTCCAGCACGAGAGATAATGATACCCCGGAAAGCGCCGAAGAACATCCCCCCGGGCAAGATTTAGCACAGGAGGATGGAGAAACCAGCCCTCATGAGAGAGTGGCCGACAGAGAGGTCGAGGACGATAATTGTATGCCTGCCTCCGAAGACGAGGCAAGCCTGACGACGACGAATTCGCCGTGCCGGAGGATCCCGTCGAACAAGAGGGTTTTCAACGCAGGCTTATAGCCACGGCAAGAAGCCTCAAGAAAAAACAGCAACAGCTTAAAGCTAATCAAGATCGGCTAGTCGATAGATGGACTGAAGTCCTTGCGGCCAAAGAGCATAAACCCGAACACCCCTCCAAGTACTACCCGAAGCGCAGGTTGCTACCACGATTAGAGGAGGAAGCACTCGACGCGGCCGACAGGCCACCTCGTGGCCGCGACCGACAGGCCACCTCGTGGCCGCGACAGAGAGGCCTCAGTGCCCTCCACCCAAGCCGCACCTCGTACCAAGGCACGGGAATATGTGCCGGACTTACAAGACATGTTGGAGGACAAGGAAAGGCAAACAAGATCGATCTACGGATCGCGTAGGTTCCCCACGGCTCGAGACGATAATCGTCACGCCGGCCACAAATTCGGCAGGGCCGAACACAATAGACAAAGCTCATTGGATCTATGTCATGATATCGCCCGGTACAGAGGCGCCGCACACCCTTTGTGCTTCACAGATGAAATAATGGATCATCAAATCCCCGAGGGTTTCAAACCCGTAAACATCGAATCATATGATGGCTCAATAGATCCCGCGGTATGGATCGAGGATTATCTCCTTCATATCCACATGGCCCGCGGTGATGATTTCCACGCCATCAAATACCTCCCACTCAAGCTTAAAGGACTAGCCCGGTAGTGGCTTAACAGCCTACCAACAGGGTCAATCGGCTATTGGGAGGACCTGGAAGCCGCATTCCTCGACAATTTCTAGGGCACTTATGTGCGACCCCCAGACGCTGACGACGTTAGCCACGTAATTCAGCAGCCAGACGAATCGGCCAGGCAATTCTGGACACGGTTCCTAACAAAGAAAAATCAAATAGTTGACTGTCCGGACGCAGAGGCCTTAGCAGCCTTCAAGCATAATATCCGTGACGAGTGGCTTGCTCGACACCTAGGATAGGAGAAGCTGAAATCTATGGCAGCACTCACGGCACTCATGACCCGCTTTTGCGCAGGAGAAGATAGCTGGCTTGCTCGTAGCAACTATATGACCAAGAACCCTGGTCGTTCGGACACCAAGGACATTAGTGGCAGGTCGTGTCGCAACCAGTAGAAGCGCCGCATCAACGGCGACAACGCTAAGGATATGGCAGTTAATGCCGGGTTCAGAGGCTCTAAATCTGGTCAGTGGAAAAAGTCATTCAAAAGGAATCCTAGGGGCCCATCCAGCTTGGACTGAATACTCGACCGCTTGTGCCAAATACATGGCACCCTCGTAAAGCCAGCCAATCACACCAACAGGGACTGTTGGGTGTTCAAGCAGGCAGGCAGATTAAGCGCCGACAATGAAGACAAGGGGCTGCATAGCGATGACGACGAGGAGCCCCGGCCACCGAACAAAAATGGACGGAAGGGTTTTCCCCCACAAGTGCGGACGGTGAACATGATATACGCCACCCACGTCCCCAAAAGGGAGCGGAAGTGCGCATTAAGGGACATATACGCGGTAGAGCCAGTCGCCCCAAAGTTCAACCCATGGTCCTCCTGCCCGATCACCTTTGATCGAAGAGACCATCCCACTAGCATCCGTCATGGCGGATTCGCCGCATTGGTTCTCGACCCAATCATTGACGGATTTCATCTCACTAGAGTCCTTATGGACGGCGGCAGTAGCCTGAACCTGCTTTACCAGGATACAGTGCGGAAAATGGGCATAGATCCCTCGAGGATTAAGCCCACCAAAACAACCTTTAAAGGCGTAATAACAGGTGTAGAGGCCAGCTGCACAGGCTCAGTCACACTTGAAGTGGTCTTCGGATCTCCAGATAATTTCCGAAGCGATGAGTTAATCTTCGACATAGTCCCATTCCGCAGTGGTTATCACACACTGCTCGGGCGAACCGCATTCACCAAGTTCAATGCGGTCCCGCACTACGCATACCTTAAACTCAAGATGCCAGGCCCTCGAGGAGTAATTACGGTCAATGGAAACACCGAACGCTCCCTCCGAACGGAGGAGCACACGGCGGCCCTTGCAGCGGAAGTACAAAGCAGCCTCCCCAGGCAGTTCTCCAGTCCGGCCATTAAACGTCCGGACACAGTCAAGCGCACCCGGAGTAACCTACAACAAGACCGCCTGGCACGTTCCGAGCAGGTGTAGCAATGCGGCCCCAACCCCAACCCCTGCAAAAAGGCGATGCCAGTACTTCGCGTCCATAACTACGCTCTAGAAATACCATGGGCATAGGGGGAGGGGCATCATCACGGCATGCCCAAAACACGGCTTAAACCGCACCAGGGGCTGCCGATTTTTTTTTACTTTTCTCTTACTTCCAGGACTCTACTCTTCGGAAGGCTTGTTCGGCAGTTTAACTGCCGCACAAATGATGCAAGAACCAGGGAAGCAGACAAGCCATGCCGCATTACAGAAATCACAGGTGGTCTCTATCACGAGCAGTATACCTGTTTCGCATACTATTCCGCAGCTTGCCCCTGGAGCAGACATGTTAAATAGTCCAACTTTTCGTTTATCACATTACTTGTATCGTTCTGCTTTGATCGCAGCTATTTTAATGAACAATGCATAGCTTTTGTCTATTTTTTGCATTACCTTATATATATATATATATATATATATGTTCCTTAATGACATGTTGCACCCGTACACTTTGGTACGGCCAAAATACGCCAGGGGCTTCAGTACTCCTCAACACGGTGTAAGAAGTCCGAACACTTTAACAAGTGCGGCACCCCGAACTTATAGCATTATATGCATCTGCTCTGAATCATGTCTTGGGTCAATAGTTGGGTTTGCCCGACTCCTATGTTTTGGTGCCTTACGTTCCGCTATATTGGCTAAGGTAGCACTAGGAGAACCACTGCGATTGTGCCCCAGTTAAGCTGGGTCGAGCACCTCAGTGGAGAAAGCTAAAACTGACCGTCATGACGAGGCGAGAGCCGGTCGCTGTTCAAGAGGTCTTTTCGAGTCCTTAAAGACTTATGCCGCTTAGGGCGAGGAGTCGGCTCTCTCCGGCCAAGGCATGGATAGCGCCCCAAACTCGGTCTTCCAAATACTAGGGGCTTCGCTGAAATTTAAAATTATAGAATTCTATGGCTAAGTGAGAGTGTTCACGCATCATAGTCCGATTGCCTCATTCGTTGGGATGAGCGCCTCCCTCGAAGGACCCAAATATGGGAAAAGGAGCGCCCAGGTTTATCCCTGAACACCCCAGCACTAGCGGCAAGGGGGCAGAAGCCGATGACTCGCCATCTCTCAGTATTGATAAACAGCCGCACAGAAGGTAATATTTTAAATTCAAGCAGCATTGCTTAGCGCATATGAACAAGTTTTCAGCGCATAGGATAACACGAGCGGGTTTTACTCAAAAAATACATCCTTGGTACATTCATCCGCAACAAGGCAGGCACCCTTCAGAACATCCTTATAATAATTCTCGGGCTTGCGATGCTCTTTCCCCGGCGGTGGCCCGTCCTTCACAAGCTTCTCTGCATCCAGCTTGCCCCAGTGCACCTTAGCATGGGCAAGGGCCCTATGGGCACCTTCAATGCAGACGAAGCGCTTGATGTCTTCAAGCCTCGGAGAGGCCTCCACCAGCCGCCGCACCAGCCCGAAATAGCTCCCAGGCAGAGCCTCTCCAGGCCACAGCCGAACTAGGAGGCCCTTCATGGCCTGTTCGGCTGCCTTGTGGAGCTCAACCAGTTGCTTCAGCTGGTCGCTCAGGGGCATGGGGTGTCCGGCCTCAGCGTACTGAGACCAGAACACATTCTCCGTCGAGCTGCCCTCCTTGGCTCGATATAATGCGGCGGCATCGGATACACTCTGGGGAAGATCTGTGAACGCTCCTGGAGAGCTCCGGATTCGGGTAAGTAACAGGTAACTCACGTTTATGTGTTTGCTTTGCATAATGAATGCCTTACCCGCCGCAATATTCTTCGCCTCATCCAACTCCTGGAGGGTCTTCTGGGATTCGGCCTTGGCAGATTCGGCATTTTCAATAGCCACCGCAAGCTCGGACGCTTGCGCCTTCGAGTCACGCTCCAAACTCTCATGTTTTTCCATGAGAGCCTGAAGCTCTTGTCGCACCTTGCCAACCTCATCCTCATACCTCTCCCGCTCGGTGCGCTCCGCGGCCGCACTCTTCTCGGCCTCGAGCAGTGATTGCTTAAGGGTCGCCACCTCAGACGTGGCCCCTACAATAGCCATGTCAATCCTGTCATTTTTTGCAATTTCACCTTTTTTATATACATATTCAAACAGGGTATTTCTTACCTTCCTTCTCCTCGAGCTGCTTCTTGGCACACCCGAGCTCTTGCTCAGACTTCTCGAGGCTCTGCTTCAGCATGCCCACTTCCGCAGTTAGTGCGGCGGACGCTAGCAGAGAAGCCTGCATACGCATATGGACTCCTTTTGTTAGACTCCTGCGAATTCTTTGATCCTCTATTCGGCTTTTATTCCCGAACGCCCAACAGAGCATCAGGGGCTACTATCTATGCGGTAACATTATTTGAACATTCTTTACTTACCTCAAAGCCTGTTAAAAAGCTTGTACAAGCTTCAGTCAGTCCGCTTTTGGCGGACTGAACCTTCTGGATCACCGCACTCATAATAGTGCGGTGCCCCTCGTCAATGGAGGCACCTTGAAGCGCCTCCAACATATTGTCCGGCGCCTCCAGTTGGATGGAGGTCACCGGCACGGTAGGCTTGCTCCTCTTGGAAGGAGGTCGCCCGCCGGACTCTAGAACCCTTGAAGATTCCGGAGCTGTGTCCGGCCTTAAGCCGGACTTGGAGCCCTGGGGGGTTTCCTCCCCTTTACTCCCGGAGTCCGGGAGGTCGCCTTGCGGCACCTCCAGGACCACCTCCTCCCTGCTTGGAACCTATTGGGACAACACTTCGGTGTCGCCCGTAGGGCGTGGGGAGGAAGCCGTCGGAAGCGAGTTCACCTCCGACGAGTCCAGTGAGCCGCTCGACGACGCGTCAAGCCGGTCTTTGGGTGGGCTGCATAAACACGTTCGACATAAGGGAAAGCTGTGCAATAAACAAATACTATGAGTCACTCCGGTATCCGGATACTTACGATTTCGCCAGGGGATTGGCCCTGGGCTGCCACTCCTCTTCGTCATCATCGGCGTCGGTGGATCAGTCCGGAGGAAGGGTTTTCCCCTTCTTGGACCCTCCGGCCTCCTCAGAGAGGGCGGCCTTCCTTTTCTTCTCTCCTTCCGCTGGAGGGGGAGAGGTCTCTTCTTCTTCCTCCTCGTCTTCACGAGAGGAAGGCGCTTCGGGACCGTCGGATGACGAGTCCGACACCTCCTGGCGCCGGGCACTCTTTCGAGTCCCCATGGCCCTTTTCGTGGCCTTCTTCTCCGGCACCACATAGGGCGCCGGAACTAGCAGCTTCGCCAAGCGAGCGTCCGCTGGGCCTTCGGGCAAAGGAGCCGGACACTTGATCTGTCCGCACGTCGCCACCCAATCCTATCAAAGATAAGGGAACTCAGATCCCGCATAGAGTCAAACTATGAAAAACTGATACCCTGTAAAAGGACAAAAACGGCTTACCGCATGAGCGTGATGTTGAGTACTGAATCCGCGATCCACGGCAGCAGATGCGGGAGCCTCGGCGCCCTTGAAAAGCATCCTCCAGGCATCTTCGTAAGTCGTGTCAAAGAGTCTGTTTAGAGTTTGATGCTGTGTCGGGTCGAACTCCCACAGGATGAAGGCCCGTCGTTGACACGGGAGGATCAGGCGGATGAGCATAACCTGGACTACGTTGACAAGCTTGAGCTTCTTGTCCACCAGGGTTTGGATGCATGTTTGGAGTCCGGTCAGCTCTCCTTTTTTACCCCACGACAGGCCGGTCTCCTTCCAAGAGGTGAGCCGCGTAGAGGGTCCGGACCGAAACTCGGGGCTGCGACCCATTCGGGGTCGCACGGCTCGGTGATGTAAAACCACCACGACTGCCACCCCTTTAGGGTCTCCACAAAGGAGCCCTCGAGCCACAGGACGTTGGCCATCTTGCCAACCATGGCACCGCCACACTCCGCCTGGCTACTGCGCACCACCTTCGGCTTGACGTTGAAAGTCTTTAGCCATAAGCCGAAATGAGGGTGGATGCGAAGGAAAGCCTCGCACACGACGATAAACGCCGAGATGTTGAGGATGAAGTTCGGGGCCAAGTCGTGGAAATCCAGGCCATAGTAGAACATGAGCCCCCGGACAAATGGATGCAGAGGGAAGCCCAGTCCGCGGAGGAAATGGGGGAGAAATACCACCCTCTCATGGGGCCTAGGAGTGCGGATGAGCTGCCCCTTCTCGGGGAGTCGGTGCGCGATGTCGCTGGCCAAGTATCCGGCCTTCCTCAGCTTTTTGATGTGTCCCTCCGTGACGGAGGAGACCATCCACTTGCCTCCCGCTCCGGACATGACTGGAGAAGGTCGAGGTGGTAGTGCGGACTTGGGCGCTGGAGCTCGAGTGCGCAAGAATGGATGGGCAGAGGAGGAAGAAGGCGTGGGTGAAAAGGTGGATCCTTATCCCCTTATATGGGCGGACGCGGTTATGTGTCCCCACCAGCCTGGTAAAACTTGCTTATCTCCAAGCGCCGTAATCAAAGGCGCGGTTGGGTTACCCACACCCGTATTGATGAGAATCCCGGAATAAAGGGACACGATCTCTGCTTTGACAAGACGTGCCAAGGAAACTGCCTCGCATAACGCGCTGAGGTGGGATAATGAAACGATTTGGATAAGGCTTGGCCGTGGCGTGTCGCACCACGGAATACATCAGCAGATTAGATTTGTGTTAATATTATTATTTTCTCTATGGCAATATGTGGAAACTTATTTTGCAGAGCCGGACACTATCTTTGTGTTCAAGATCTTCTATGAAGTATTTGGAGGAGGAACCCGCCTTGCAATGCCGAAGACAATTTGCACGCCAGACTCGTCGTCATTGAAGCCTGGTTCAGGGGCTACTGAGGGAGTCCTGGATTAGGGGGTGTTCGGATAGCCAAACTATACCTTCAAGCCGGACTCCTGGACTATGAAGATACAAGATTGAAGACTCCGTCCCGTGTCCGGAAGGGACTTTCCTTGGTGTGGAAGGCAAGCTTGGCGATACGGATGTTCAGATCTCCTACCATTGTAACCGACTCTATGTAACCCTAACCCTATCCGGTGTCTATATAAATCGGAGGGTTTTAGTCCGTAGGACAAGATACACATCAACAATCATACCATAGGCTAGCTTCTAGGGTTTAGCCTCTCTGATCTCGTGGTAGATCAACTCTTGTACTACCCATATCATCAATATTAATCAAGCAGGACGTAGGGTTTTACCTCCATCGAGAGGGACCGAACCTGGGTAAAACTTCGTGTCCCCTACCTCCTGTTACCATCCGTCCTAGACGCACAGTTCGGGACCCCCTACCCGAGATCCGCCGGTTTTGACACCGACACCGGCCGTGTGCTCCTCCGTTCGGAGGGAGCGTTCGGTGTTTCCATTGACCGTAATTACTCCATGAGGGCCTGGCATCTTGAGCTTAAGGTATGCGTAGTGCGGTACCGCATTGAATTTGGCGAATGCGGTTCGCCCGAGCAGTGCGTGATAGCCACTGCGAAACGGGACTATGTCGAAGATTAACTCCTTGCTTCGGAAATTATCCGGAGATCCGAAGACCACTTCAAGTGTAACTAAGCCTGTGCAGTTGGCCTCTACACCTGGTATTACGCCTTTAAAGGTCGTTTTGGTGGGCTTAATCCTCGAGGGATCTATGCCCATTTTCCGCAATGTATCCTCGTAAAGCAGGTTCAGGCTGCTGCCGCCGTCCATAAGGACTCTAGTGAGATGAAATCCGTCAATAATTGGGTCTAGGACCAATGCAGTGAATCCGCTGTGACGGGTGCTAGTGGGATGGTCCCTTCGATCAAAGGTGATCGGGCAGGAGGACCATGGGTTGAACTTTGGGGCGACCGGTTCTATCGCGTATACGACCCTTAACGCGCGCTTCCGCTCCCTCTTGGGGATGTGGGTTGCGTAGATCATGTTCACCGTTCGCACTTGTGGGGGAAAACCCTTTTGTCCACTGTTGTTCGATGGCCGGGGCTCCTCGTCGTCATCGCTATGCAGCCCCTTGTCCTCATTTTCGGCAGTTAACTTGCCTGCCTGCTTGAACACCCAACAATCCCTGTTGGTGTGATTGGCCGGCTTTTCGGGGGTGCCATGTATCTGGCATAAGCGTTCGAGTATTCGGTCCAAACTGGACGGGCCCCTAGGATTCCTTTTGAATGCCTTTTTCCACTGACCGGATTTAGAGCCTCTGAATCCGGCATTAACTGCCGTATCATCTGTATTATCGCCGTTAATGCGGCGCTTCTGCTTGTTGTGACATGACCTGCCACTAATGTCCCTGGTGTCCGAACTACCAGGGTTCTTGGTCATGTTGTTGCTACGAGCAAGCCAGCTATCTTCTCCCGCGCAAAAGCGGGTCATGAGTGTCGTGAGTGCTGCCATAGATTTCAGCTTTTCCTGTCCGAGGTGCCGGGCTAGCCACTCGTCACGGATATTGTGCTTGAAGGCTGCTAGGGCCTCAGCGTCCGGACAGTCGACTATTTGATTTTTCTTTGTTAGGAACCGTGTCCAAAATTGTCTGACCAATTCCTCTGGCTGCTGGATTATGTGACTTAGGTCATCGGCGTCTGGGGGTCGCACATAAGTGCCCTGGACATTTTTGAGGAATGCGGCTTCCAGGTCCTCCCAACAACTGATTGATCCTGTTGGCAAGCTGTTGAGCCAATGCCGAGCTGGTCCTTTAAGCTTGAGTTGGAGGTATTTGATGGCGTGAAAATCGTCGCCGCGGGCCATGTGGATATGAAGGAGATAATCCTCGATCCATACTGCAGGGTCTGTTGTGCCATCATATGATTCGATATTTACGGGTTTGAAACCCTCGGGGATTTGATGATCCATTATTTCGTCTGTAAAGCACAGTTGGTGTGCGGCGCCTCTGTACTAGGCGATATCATGACGTAGCTGCGATGAGCTTTGTCTACTGTGTTCAGCCCTGCCGAATGTGTGGCCGGCGTGACGTTTACCGTCTCGAGCCATGGGATGCCCACGCGATCCGTAGATCGAACGTGTTTACCTTGCCTTGTCCTCCAACATGTCTCGTAAGTCCGGTGCATATTCCCGTGCCTTGGTACGGGGTGCGGCTTGAGTGGAGGGCCGGGAGGCCTCTCTATCGCGGCCACGAGGTGGCCGTTCGGCCACATCAAGTCCTTCCTCCTCTAATTGGGGTAGCAACCTGCACTTTGGGTAACTCTTGGAGGGGCGTTCGAGTTTATGCTCTTCGGCCGCAAGGACTTTGGTCCATCTGTCGACCAGCAAATCCTGATCAGCTCGGAGCTATTGTTGTTTTTTCTTGAGGCTTCTTGCCGTGGCCATAAGCCTGCGTTGGAAACGCTTTTGCTCAACGGGATCCTCTGGCACGACGAATTCGTCGTCGTCGAGGCTTGCCTCGTCTTCGGAGGGAGGCTTATAGTTATCGTCCTCGACCTCTCTGTATGCCGCTCTCTCATGAGGGCTGGTTTCTCCATCCTCCTGTGCTGAACCTTGCTGGAGGGGGTTTTCTTCGGCACTCTCCGGAGTATTATTATCTCCCGTGTTGGAATCACCATTTTTGTGCTGGCGGGATTTTGAGCGGCGCCGCTGACGTCGGCGCTTAGGCTGTTTCTTGGAGGGGTCATCCTCCGCTGTTCCATCGCCCTCTCCCTCTTTTGGGGTGTCCACCATGTATATGTCATATGACGAGGTGGCTTTCCAGGGCCTAGTAGGCGCTGGCTCTTCATCATCTCCTTCATCGGCGTCCATACCGTCGATGTCTTCGGAGTCGAAGTCGAGCATGTCGGTTAAGTCGTCGACAGTGGCTACAAAGTGGGTGGTGGGTGGGTTTTGAATTTCTTCATTGTCCGTACCCCAACCTTGCTGACCGTAGTCCGGCCCGGGCTCTCCTGATAAAGAGAGAGACTTCAGTGACTTCAGGATATCGCCGAAAGGCGAGTGCTGAAAGATGTCTGCGGCAGTGAACTCCATGATCGGCGCCCAATCGGATTCGACTGGCAGGGGCACGGAGGGTTCGGAGTCCGGCTCCTTGGAGTCACAAGCCTCGCAGAGTACAGGGCTGGTGTTCGGCTCAATCGCCATGTGGATCACAGCCCCCGAGGTGGCGTCCAACCGCCCATCCTCAACCGGCGCGGTCGGCTCCGTACTAAGGGTCGGAGCCGATGCGGGTGCGGCCTCCAGGGCACTGTTGGGCAGCAGAGCTATATCATGCTCGTCGTGACAGTGCGGCGCACTCGGCAGTGGTTCGAATCCGTCGAGGATCAAGTCCCCGCGGATGTCAGCCGTGTAGTTTAAACTTCCAAACCTGACCTGACGGCCAGGGGCGTAGCTTTTGATCTGCTCTAGATGGCCAAGTGAATTGGCCCGCAGTGCGAAGCCGCCAAAGACGAAGATCTGTTCGGGGAGGAAGGTCTCACCCTGGACTGCATCGCCATTGATGATCATAGGAGCCATCGGGCCTGACGGCGACGACACAGAGGAGCTCTCAATGAAAGCACCAATGCCGGTGTCAAAACTGGCAGATCTCGGGTAGGGGGTCCCAAACTGTGCGTCTACGCCGGATGGTAACATGAGGCAAGGGACACGAAGTTTTACCTAGGTTCGGGCCCTCTCGATGGAGGTAAAACCCTATGTCCTGCTTGATTAATATTGATGATATGGGTAGTACAAGAGTAGATCTACCACGAGATCAGAGAGGCTAAACCCTAGAAGCTAGCCTATGGTATGATTGTTGATGTGTATGTTGTCCTACGGACTAAAACCCTCCGGTTTATATAGACACCGGATAGGGTTAGGGTTACATAGAGTCGGTTACAATGGTAGGAGATCTGAACATCCGTATCGCCAAGCTTGCCTTCCACGCCAAGGAAAGTCCCTTCCGGACACGGGACAGAGTCTTCAATCTTGTATCTTTATAGTCTAGGAGTCTGACTGAAGGTATAGTTCGGCTATCCGAACACCCCCTAATCCAGGACTCCCTCATAGACCAAACTCGTAACTCAAATATTCTCCTCCACGATTAGATCATAGAAACTTTATTTTCTTGTTACGATGATTTTCAACTTCACTCTGAAATTCTTTGAACTTTTCAAATGTTTCAGACGTATGCTTCATTAAGTAGATATACCCATATCTATTTAAATCATCTGTGAAGGTGAGAAAATAATGATATCCGCCACGAGCCTCAACATTCATCGGACCACATACATCTGTATGTATGATTTCCAACAAATCTGTTGCTCTCTCCATAGTTCCGGAGAACGGCGTTTTAGTCATCTTGCCCATGAGGCACGGTTCACAAGTACCAAGTGATTCATAATCAAGTGGTTCCAAAAGTCCATTAGTATGGAGTTTCTTCATGCGCTTTACACCGATATGACCTAAATGGCAGTCCACAAATAAGTTGCACTATCATTATCAACTCTGCATCTTTTGGTTTCAACATTATGAATATGTGTGTCACTACTATCGAGATTCAATAAGAATAGACCACTCTTTACGGGTGCATGACCATAAAAGATATTACTCATATAAATAGAACAACCATTATTCTTTGATTTAAATGAATAACCATCTCGCATCAAACAAGATCCAGATATAATGTTCATGCTCAACGCTAGCACCAAATAACTATTATTTAGGTCTAATAGTAAACCCGAAGGTATATGTAGAGGTAGCGTGCCGACTGCGATCGCATCGACTTTGGAACCATTTCCCACGCGCATCATCACCTCGTCCTTAGCCAATCTTCGCTTAATTCGTAGCCCCTGTTTCGAGTTGCAAATATTAGCAACAGAACCAGTATCAAATACACAGGTGCTACTGCGAGCATTAGTAAGGTACACATCAATAACATGTATATCACATATACCTTTTTTCACCTTGCCATCCTTCTTATCCACCAAATACTTGGGGCAGTTCCGCTTCCAGTGACCAGTCTGCTTGCAGTAGAAGCACTCAGTTTCAGGCTTAGGTCCAGACTTGGGTTTCTTCTCTTGAGCAGCAACTTGCTTGCTGTTCTTCTTGAAGTTCCCCTTCTTCTTCCCTTTGCCCTTTTTCTTGAAACTAGTGGTCTTGTTGACCATCAACACTTGATGCTCCTTCTTGATTTCTACCTCCGCAGCCTTTAGCATTGTGAAGAGCTCGGGAATTGTTTTATTCATCCCTTGAATATTATAGTTCATCACGAAGCTCTTGTAGCTTGGTGGCAGTGATTGAAGAACTCTGTCAATGACACTATCAACCGGAAGATCAACTCCCAGCTGAGTCAAGTGATTATGGTACCCAGACATTCTGAGTATATGTTCACTGATAGAACTATTCTCCTCCATTTTGTAGCTGTAGAACTTATTGGAGACTTCATATCTCTCAATCCGGGAATTTGCTTGAAATATTAACTTCAACTCCTGGAACATCTCATATGCTCCATGACGTTTAAAACGTCGTTGAAGTCCCGGTTCTAAGTCGTAAAGCATGGCACACTGAACTATCGAGTAGTGATCAACACGCAACTGCCTGGCATTCACAATGTCTATAGTTGCTGGCGCAGGAGGTACACCTAGCGATGGTTCCGGGACGTAACTCTTCTGTGCAGCAATGAGGATAATCCTCAAGTTACGGACCCAATCCGTGTAATTGCTACCATCATCTTTCAACTTCACTTTCTCAAGGAACGCATTAAAATTCAACGGAACAACAACACGGGCCAGCTATCTACAATCAACATAGACAAGCAAGATACTATCAGGTACTAAGTTCATGATAAATTTAAGTTCAATTAATCACATTACTTAAGAACTCCCACTTAGATAGACATCCATCTAATCCTCTAAGTGATCACGTGATCCAAATCAACTAAACCATGTCCGATCATCACGTGAGATGGAGTAGTTTCAATGGTGAACATCACTATGTTGATCATATCTACTATATGATTCACACTCGACCTTTCGGTCTCCGTGTTCCGAGGACATATCTGTTATATGCTAGGCTCGTCAAGTTTAACCTGAGTATTCTACGTGTGCAACTGTTTTGCACCCGTTGTATTTAAACGTAGAGCCTATCACACCCGATCATCACGTGGTGTCTCAGCACGAAGAACTTTCGCAACGGTGCATACTCAGGGAGAACACTTATACTTTGATAATTTAGTGAGGGATCATCTTATAATGCTACCGTCAACCAAAGCAAGATAAGAAGATAAACATCACATGCAATCAATATAAGTGATATGATATGGCCATCATCATCTTGTGCTTGTGATCTCCATCTCCGAAGCACCGTCATGATCACCATCGTCACCGGCGCGACACCTTGATCTCCATCGTAGCATCGTTGTCGTCTCGCCAATCTTATGCTTCCACTACTATCGCTACCACTTAGTGATAAAGTAAATCATTACAGGGTGATTGCATTCCATACAATAAAGCAACAACCATATGGCTCCTGCCAGTTGCCGATAACTCGGTTATAAAACATGATCATCTCATACAATAAAATTTAGCATCATGTCTTGACCATATCACATCACAACATGCCCTACAAAAACAAGTTAGACGTCCTCTAATTTGTTGTTGCAAGTTTTACGTGGCTGCTACGGGCTTAGCAAGAACCGTTCTTACCTACGCGTCAAAACCACAACGATAGTTTGTGAAGTTGGTGCTTGATATGTCTCCAACGTATCTATAATTTTTGATTGATCCATGCTATATTATCTACTGTTTTGGACTATATTGGGCTTTATTTTCCACTTTTATATTATTTTTGGGACTAACCTATTAACCGGAGGCCCAGCCCAGAATTGCTGTTTTTTGCCTATTTCAGTGTTTTGGAGAAACAAAATATCAAACGGAGTCCAAACGGAATAAAATCTTTGGGAACGTGATTTTCTCATCGAACGTGATCCAGGAGACTTGGACCCTACTGCAAGGGATCAAAGAGGAGGTCACGAGGGTGGGGGCGTGCCCCCCTAGGGCGTGCCCCCTGCCTCGTGGGCCCCTCGGTGCTCCACCGACGTACTCCTTCCTCCTATGTATACCTATGTACCCCAAACAATCAGAACAGGAGCCAAAAACCTAATGCCACCGCCGCAACTTTCTGTATCCACGAGATCCCATCTTGGGGCCTGTTCCGGAGCTCCGTCGGAAGAGGGCCGTGATCACGGAGGGCTTCTACATCATCCTAGCCCCTCCGATGAAGTGTGAGTAGTTTACCTTAGACCTTCGGGTCCATAGTTAGTAGCTAGATGGCTTCTTCTCTCTCTTTGAATCTCAATACAAAGTTCCCCCCTCTCTTGTGGAGATCTATTCGATGTAATCTTCTTTTTGCGGTGTGTTTGTTGAGATCGATGAATTGTGGGTTTATGATCAAGTCTATCTATGAATAATATTTGAATCTTCTCTGAATTCTTTTATGTATGATTGGTTATCTTTGCAAGTCTCTTTGAATTACCCATTTGGTTTGGCCAACTAGATTGGTAGTTCTTGCCATGGGAGAAGTTCTTAGCTTTGGGTACGATCTTGCGGTGTCCTTTCCCAGTGACAGAAGGGGCAGCAAGGCACGTATTGCATTGTTGCCATCGAGGATAACAAGATGGGGTTTATTTCATATTGCATGAATTTATCTCTCTACATCATGTCATCTTGCTTAAAGTGTTACTCTACTTTTAACTTAATACTCTAGATGCATGCTGGATAGCGGTCGATGAGTGGAGTAATAGTAGTAGATGCAGAATCGTTTCGGTCTACTTGTCGCAGACGTGATGCCTATATACATGATCATGCCTAGATATTCTCATAACTATGCTCAATTCTGTCAATTGCTCAACAGTAATTTGTTCACCCATGGTAGAATACTTATGCTCTTGAGAGAAGCCACTAGTGAAACCTATGGCCCCCGGGTCTATTCTCATCATATCAATCTCCATCACTTTAATCTTGCTTTGTTTTTTTACTTTGCCTTTACTTTTTACTTTGCATCTTTATACCAAAAATACCAAAAATATTATATCTATCAGATCTCACTCTCGTAAGTGACCGTGAAGGGATTGACAACCCCTAATCGCGTTGATTGCGAGTAGCTATTGTTTTGTGTAGGTACGAGGGACTTGAGTGTGGCCTCCTACTGGATTGATACCTTGGTTCTCAAAAACTGAGGGAAATACTTACGCTACTCTGCTGCATCATCCCTTCCTCTTCGGGGAAAACCAACGCAAGCTCAAGACGTAGCAAGAAGGGTTTCTGGCGCCGTTGCCGGGGAGTTTACGCAAAAAGGCAAAATACCAAGTACCCATCACAATCCCTATCTCTCGCATTACATTATTTGCCATTTTCCTCTCGTTTTCCTCTCCCCCCAATTCACCCTTGCCGTTTTATTCACCCTCTCTCTCTATCCCCCCCTCGCTGTTTGCCTCTTTTGTTTGCTCGTGTGCTAGTTTGTTTGCTTGTCGTCATGACTAGTCTCATATCTTCTCCATTGTCTCCCGAGAGTGAAGTTCTAAATTTTAAACAAAGAGAGGTAGAAAATCTAAAAGATGCTTGGTAGATTTGCAATGCTCAAAATAGATCTACCAGGAAGCAATCTACCTTAGTTCTTCTCCGCAATTTTTATGTAGGTATTAATCCTTGGAATAGATATATCCTCGATACCATTACACGAGGGAACTTCTTGGGTAGCCATACTTTTGATTCTTATAATGCTATGTTAGATTTATTTGGCTCACCACCTCTTTTGGTTAATGGAACCATGTTAACTTTGGAGCATGTTATGCAAAAAATTGAAATTATTGAAAATAAAGTTGCTACTATTGAAGTAATTGAAAATTTAGATAAAAATATCCACAATGAAATTACTCAACATGGATCTAAGGTAGGAATGACTTTGAAAAATCTTAAGGAAAAGGAACCCGTAGTTAATGAGAAGATAAACCTAGATTCTACTAGAATTGATAAACTTGAGGGTATCATTACAAACTTGGGAACCGCTTTTTCTTCTGTAAAGAATACCCCAAGTCCTCCTACTAAAATTTCCAAGCTTATGTATGTTCCTAAAAATAAGGGTGAATCATCTAGTAAGGAAACTGCGGATCTTAAATCTATAAGTATTCATCCCAATCTTTTTGCTATCATTAAGGAACCATTTATTACAAATGAATTTTTCGATATTGTGCCTAAAAGTTTGATAATTAATAAAAATAAATACATTCCTAAAGATGGTAGATGCCTAATTGAAGAATTTCCTACCAAAGATGGCAATACCTAGATATATCCTTGCTTTTATGCCTAGCTAGGGGCGTTAAACGATAGCGCTTGTTGGGAGGCAACCCAATTTTATTTTTATTCTTTGCTTTTTGCTCCTGTTTAGTAATAAATAAATTATCTAGCCTCTGTTTTGGTTGTGTTTTTTGTGTTTAGTTAGTGTTTGTTCCAAGTAGAACCGTTGGGAAGACTTGGGGAAAGTCTTGTTGAACTTGCTGTAAAAAACAGAAACTTTAGCGCTCACGAGAACTGCTGTCATTTTTATTTGGAGAGTGATATTTAGCTAATTATTTTTTAAGATGATTAATATATAAATTCCTCACGTCCAGAAATTTATTTTGGAATTTTTCGGGTTCCAGATCTTGCGCTAGCTACAGACTACTACAGACTGTTCTGTTTTTGACAGATTCTGTTTTTCGTGTGTTGTTTGCCTATTTTGATGAATCTATGGTTAGTAAAATAGTTTATAATCCATAGAGAAGTTGGAATACAGTAGTTTTAACACCAATATAAATAAAGAATGAGTTCATTACAGTACCTTGAAGTGGTCTTTTGTTTTCTTTCGCTAACAGAGGTCACGAGTTTTCTGCTTTATGTTTTGTGTTGTGAAGTTTTCAAGTTTTGGGTAAGGATTTGATGGATTATGGAACAAGGAGTGGCAAGAGCCTAAGCTTGGAGATGCCCATGGCACCCCCAAGATAATATAAGGACACCTAAAAGCCAAAGCTTGGGGATGCCCCGGAAGGCATCCCCTCTTTTCGTCCACTTCTATTGGTAATTTACTTGGAGCTATATTTTTATTCACCAACATGATATGTGTTTTGCTTGGAGCGTCTTGTATTATTTGTGTCTTTGTTTGTTAGTATGCCACAATCATCCTTTCTGTACACACCTTTTGAGATAGCCATACATGAATTAAAATTTGATATAATACTCTATATGCTTCACTTATATCTTTTGAGCTAAGTAGTTTTGCTCTATGTTCTTCACTTATATCTTTTGAGCTATGTAATTTTGCTCTGTGTGCTTCACTTAGACTTTTTAGAGCACGGTGGTGGATTTGTTTTAAAGAAACTGTTGATCTCTCATGCTTCACTTAAATTATTTTGAGAGTCTCTTAATAGCATGGTTATTTGCTTAATAATAATATGCTTGGTATTCAAGATTTGTGAAACTTTCTTTTGAGTGTGTTGAATACTAAGAAAAGATTGAAGCATGATAATTGTTTTGAGATATGGAGGTGATAATATTAAAGTCATGCTAGTTGAGTAGTTGTGAATTTAAAGAATACTTGTGTTGAAGTTTGTGATTCCCGTAGCATGCACGTATGGTGAACTGTTATGTGATGAAGTCAGAGCATGATTTATTTATTGATTGTCTTCCTTATGAGTGGCGGTCGGGGACCAGAGATGGTCTTTTCCTACCAATCTACCCCCCTAGGAGCATGCGCGTAATACTTTGCTTTGATAACTTCTAGGTTTTTGCAATAAGTATATGAGTTCTTTATGACTAATGTTGAGTCCATGGATTATACGCACTCTCGCCCTTCCACCTTTGCTAGCCTCTCTAATATCGCGCACCTTTCGCCGGTGTCATACACCCACCATATACCTTCCTCAAAACAGCCACCATACCTACCTATTATGGCATTTCCATAGCCATTCCGAGATATATTGCTAGGCAACTTTCCACTGTTTCGTTAATTATGACACATTCCATCATTGTCATATTGCTAGCATGATCATGTAGTTGACATCGTGTTTGTGGCAAAGCCAACGTTCATAATTCTTTCATACATGTCACTCTTGATTCATTGCATATCCCGGTACACCGCCGGAGGCATTCATATAGAGTCATATTTTGTTCTAAGTATCGAGTTGTAATTGTTGAGTTGTAAAAAAAATAAAAGTGTGATGATCATCATTATTAGAGCATTGTCCCAGTGAGGAAAGAATGATGGAGACTATGATTCCCCCACAAGTCGGGATGAGACTCCGGATGGAAAATAAATAAAAGAGGCCAAAGAAGCCCAAATAAAAAAGGACTCCATAAAAAAAAAGAGAAAAGGCCCAAATAAAAAAATAAAATAAAAAAATGAGAGAAAAAGAGAGAAGGGACAATGTTACTATCCTTTTACCACACTTGTGCTTCAAAGTAGCACCATGATCTTCATAGTAGAGAGTCTCTCATGTTATCACTTTCATATACTAGTGGGAATCTTTCATTATAGAACTTGGCTTGTATATTCCAATGATGGGCTTCCTCAAATTGCCCTAGGTCTTCATGAGCAAGCAAGTTGGATGCACACCCACTTAGTTTCTTTTTGAGCTTTCATATACTTATAGCTCTTGTGCATCCGTTGCATGGCAATCCCTAATCACTCACATTGATATCTATTGATGGGCATCTCCATAGCCCGTTGATACGCCTAGCTGATGTGAGACTATCTTCTCCCTTTCTGTCTTCTCCACAACCACCATTCTATTCCACCTATAGTGTTATGTCCATGGCTCATGCTCATGTATTGCGTGAAGATTGAAAAAGTTTTGAAAAAGTTAGAGTATGAAACAATTGCTTGGCTTGTCATCGGGGTTGTGCATGATTTAAATATTTTGTGTGGTGAAGATAGAGCATAGCCAGACTATATGATTTTGTAGGGATAACTTTCTTTGGCCATGTTATTTTGAGAAGACACAATTGCTTTGTTAGTATGCTTGAAGTATTATTATTTGTATGTCAATATAAACTTTTGTCTTGAATCTTTCTAAGTCTGAATATTCATATCACAATTAAGAAGATTTACATTGAAATTATGCCAAGTAGCACTCCGCATCAAAAAAGCTCTTTTTATCATTTACCTACTCGAGGACGAGCAGGAATTAAGATTGGGGATGCCTGATACGTCTCCAACGTATCTATAATTTTTGATTGCTCCATGCTATATTATCTACTGTTTTGGACTATATTGGGCTTTATTTTCCACTTTTATATTATTTTTGAGACTAACCTATTAACCGGAGGCCCAGCCCAGAATTGCTATTTTTTACCTATTTCGGTGTTTCGGAGAAACAGATCAAACGGAGTCCAAACGGAATAAAATCTTCGGGAATGTGATTTTCTCACCGAACGTGATCTAGGAGACTTGGACCCTACTGCAAGGGATCAAAGAGGAGGTCACGAGGGTGGGGGCGCCCCCCCCTAGGGTGCGCCCCTGCCTCGTCGGCCCCTCATCGCTCCACTGACGTACTCCTTCCTCCTATATATATACCTACGTACCCCCAAATGATCAGAACGGGAGCCAAAAACCTAATTCCACCGCCGCAACCTTCTGTATCCACGAGATCCCATCTTGGGGCCTGTTCCGGAGCTCCGCCGGAAGAGGGCCGTCATCACGGGGGGCTTCTACATCATCCTAGCCCCTCCGATGAAGTGTGAGTAGTTTACCTCAGACCTTCGGGTCCATAGTTAGTAGCTAGATGGCTTCTTCTCTCTCTTTGAATCTCAATACAAAGTTCTCCCCCTCTCTTGTGGAGATCTATTCGATGTAATCTTCTTTTGCGGTGTGTTTGTTGAGATCGATGAATTGTGGGTTTATGATCAAGTCTATCTATGAATAATATTTGAATCTTCTCTGAATTCTTTTATGTATGATTGGTTATCTTTGCAAGTCTCTTCGAATTATCCATTTGGTTTGGCCAACTAAATTGGTAGTTCTTGACATGGGAGAAGTGCTTAGCTTTGGGTTCGATCTTACGGTGTCCTTTCCCAGTGACAGAAGGGGCAGCAAGGCACGTATTGCATCGTTGCCATCGAGGATAACAAGATGGGGTTTATTTCATATTGCATGAATTTATCACTCTACATCATGTCATCTTGCTTAAAGCGTTACTCTGTTTTTAACTTAATACTCTAGATGGATGCTGGATAGCGGTCGATGAGTGGAGTAATAGTAGTAGATGCAGAATCATTTCGGTCTACTTCTCGCGGACATGATGCCTATATACATGATCATGCCTAGATATTCTCATAACTATGCTCAATTCTGTCAATTGCTCAACAGTAATTTGTTCACCCATCGTAGAATACTTATGCTCTTGAGAGAAGCCACTAGTGAAACCTATGGCCCCCGGGTCTATTCTCATCATATCAATCTCCATCACTTTAATCTTGCTTTGCTTTTTTACTTCGCCTTTACTTTTTACTTTGCATCTTGATACCAAAAATACCAAAAATATTATATCTATCAGATCTCACTCTCGTAAGTGACCGTGAAGGGATTGACAACCCCTAATCGTGTTGGTTGCGAGTAGCTATCGTTTTGTGCAGGTACGAGGAAATTGAGCGTGGCGTCCTACTGGATTGATACCTTGGTTCTCAAAAACTGAGGGAAATACTTACGCTACTCTGCCGCATCATCCCTTCCTCTTCGGGGAAAACCAACGCAAGCTCAAGACGTAGCAGTGCTGTTTTAACCTTCGCAAGGACCGGGCGTAGCCACACTCGATTCAACTAAAGTTGGAGAAACTGACACCCGCCAGCCACCTATGTGCAAAGCACGTCGGTAGAACCAGTCTCGCATAAGCGTATGCGTAATGTCGGTCCGGGCCGCTTCATCCAACAATACCGCCG
The DNA here is from genome assembly GCF_002162155.2 of Triticum dicoccoides. Classification (NCBI taxonomy): domain Eukaryota; kingdom Viridiplantae; phylum Streptophyta; class Magnoliopsida; order Poales; family Poaceae; genus Triticum; species Triticum dicoccoides. The sequence continues at coordinate 609,147,843 of NC_041388.1, read as the reverse complement.
AACCAAAGTATGACATGCTGGTAAGCAGCATGACTTATATCGCCCACAACTCACTTGTGTTCTACTCGTGCATATAACATCAACGCATAAAACCTGGCTCGGATGCCACTATTGGGGAACGTAGTAATTTCAAAAAAATTCCTACGCACACGCAAGATCATGGTGATGCATAGCAACGAGAGGGGAGAGTGTTGTCTATGTACCCTCGTAGACCGAAATCGGAAGCGTTAGCACAATGCGGTTGATGTAGTCGTACGTCTTCATGATCCAACCGATCAAGTACCGAACGTATGGCACCTCCGAGTTCAGCACACGTTCAGCCTGATGACGTCCCTCGAACTCCGATCCAGCCGAGTGTTGAGGGATAGTTTCGTCAGCACGACGGCGTGGTGACGATGTTGATGTTCTACCGACGCAGGGCTTCGCCTAAGCACCGCTACAGTATTATTGAGGTGGACTATGGTGGAGGGGGGCAACGCACATGGCTAAGAGATCAATGATCTAATGTTGTGTCTCTAGGGTGCCCCCCTGGCCCTGTATATAAAGGAGCAAGGGGGTGCGGCCGGCCAGGGCTAGGCGCGCCAGGAGGAGTCCTACTCCTACCGGGAGTAGGACTCCCCCCTTTCCTATTTGGATTAGGACTTGAGGGGGAAGAAGGAAAGAGGGGGGCCGGCCCCCTTGCCCTAAACCAATTCGGTTTGGGCCTAGGGGGGGCGCCCCATACTCCTCTTGTTGCCCTCCTTTTCCACTAAGGCCCATGTAGGCCCATTAAGCTCCAGTGGGGTTCCGGTAACCTCCCGGTAGTCCCGTAAAATCCCGATTTCACCCGGAACACTTCCGATATCCAAATATAGGCTTCCAATATATCAATCTTCATGTCTCGAACATTTCGAGACTCCTCATCATGTCCGTGATCACATCTGGGACTCCTAACAACCTTCGGTACATCAAAACATATACATTCATAATAAAACTGTCATCGTAGCGTTAAGCGTGCGGACCCTACGGGTTCAAGAACTATGTAGACATGACCGAGACACGTCTCCGGTCAATAACCAATAGCGGAACCTAGATGCTCATATTGGCTCCTACATATTCTACAAAGATCTTTATCGGTCAAACCGCATAACAACATACGTTGTTCCCTTTGTCATCGGTATGTTACTTGCCCGAGATTCGATCGTCGGTATCTCAATACCTAGTTCAATCTCGTTACCGGTAAGTCTCTTTACTCGTTCCATAATACATCATCTCGCAACTAACTCATTAGTTGCAATGCTTGCAAGGCTTAAGTGATGCGCATTACCGATAGGGCCCAGAGATACCTCTCTGACAATCGGAGTGACAAATCCTAATCTCGAAATACGCCAACCCAACAAGTACCTTCGGAGACACCTGTAGAGCACCTTTATAATCACCCAGTTACGTTGTGACGTTTGGTAGCACACAAAGTGTTCCTCTGGTAAACGGGAGTTGCATAATCTCATAGTCATAGGAACATGTATAAGTCATGAAGAAAGCAATAGCAACATACTAAATGATCGAGTGCTAAGCTAATGGAATGGGTCATGTCAATCACATCATTCTCCAAATGATGTGATCCCATTAATCAAATGACAACTCATGTCTATGGTTAGGAAACTTAACCATCTTTGATCAACGAGCTAGTCAAGTAGAGGCATACTAGTGACACTCTGTTTGTCTATGTATTCACACATGTATTATGTTTCCGGTTAATACAATTCTAGCATGAATAATAAACATTTATCATGATATAAGGAAATAAATAATAACTTTATCATTGCCCCTAGGGCATATTTCCTTCACTACCTAGCACAGAAAAATTGTCTCTTGCAGAAGGAGAACTCTTGGATCAAGAGGATGGCACCAGGTACAAAAGTTTAGTTGGTGCACTTCAGTATTTGACTTTGACTCGGCCTGATATTTGCTTTGCTGTAAACAAAGCTTGTCAATTCCTTCATGCACCTACAACATTACACTGGACAGCAGCTAAGCGCATACTGATTTATGTAAAGGGTACCTTGGGGCTTGGCTTGACTTTCAATAAATCATCATCCACATTGGTTAGTGCTTTCTCTGACTCTGTTTGGGCAGGGTGTGTGGATGATAGAAGGTCTACAGGAGGGTTTTCCATATTCCTTGGACCAAATTTAATTTCATGGTGTGCAAGGAAGCAAGCTACGGTGTCCAGGTCAAGTACTGAAGCAGAGTATAAAGCATTGGCAAATGCAACACCAGAAGTTATATGGGTTAAGTCCATGCTCAAGGAACTTGGGATATATTGTTCTCCAACTCCATGTCTGGTGTGACAACGTTGGTGCAACGTATCTTTCAGTTAATCATGTTTTTCATGCATGGACTAAACACATTGAGATTGACTATCACTTTGTAAGGGAAAGAGTTGCAAGCAAGGAATTGGAGATACGGTTTGTGCATTCAAAAGATCATGTCGCAGATGGCTTTACAAAAGCACTACCAACTAGACCATTTGAAGAATTCAAGCGTAATCTTAACTTGAACAAGTTATGATTATAGGAGGGTGTTGAACGTATAGGTATAGGTGGGTCCGCGCTGGTTCAGCTGTAACTAGAGATAGGTTGTAATCTTTTTCTTATCTCTATCTTAAACCCCCTATATTCTCTCATGCGGTTGATCCCAACAACCTTTCTTGTATCACAAACCACAATATCAATATATAACATGCGGGTGCCTGTTATGGGCATTGAGACGCTTCGATACAATTTCACACACTGCGCCCTCCACAAGAATTTAGGTACGGAGGGAGTACAATATATAGTATTTGTTTCAAAGAGGCAGTAAGGATGTGCAGGCATCATTATTTCAGATGAACTCATGACGACAAGTTGCTTGTTTTTCAGGCACGGAGATTATTCAGTTGAGGTTGTGGCGAGAAAGAACCATAAATTCGGAAGGCAATGCCTAAGATGGCCTTTATGGACGGACTCAAGTACTCTGGGACCAGGGACGAAACAGAGCATGCATGGAGATGCAGCTAGCGGGAACAGAGGAGCTGCTGCTTCATGCTCTGTTTGGGGCAACCAATGCATGCCTTTTTACATTGGTCTAGAAAGATAATTTTGCCATTTTGAAATTTGACCGTAATGGTTGATTTGTTGAGAAAGCCAAGCGACAACAAATCGAAGTACTGGAGATCTATGACCTCTTCGTCGCTGCTTCCAGCTGGGTATATGCTCCTCACAGCCCCTGTTGATGTCATAGTAACACACCGATCATTATATTTCTTATATAATCCTTCACTGTAATTAAATTAAACTGTGTCGCACATACCAGAAATGAGAAGCACAGACGGTTGTTGGCAATTCTTCAAAAGACCCTTCTTTTTCAAATACACTCCTGGCTTGAACAAGCATCGGAAGATGAGCTTGGAGAGCTTTTTTTTATTATTTTAGATAAAAGGCCACAGCCCGACTTTATAAATAAAGCCATCAGGCAGAGTTAACACAGATCCAAAAGACCAGCATGAGAACATGCAGAGTATCAACCCAGACAACACAAGAGAATAGTCTAAGTACATGGCTCCCAGGCCAGTACACGGCTCGCAGGCCGGAGGTAGAAAGATAACGGAAGTAAGCCTCCAGCGCCTAAGTGCCTGCTTGGACTGGGGATATTGAGATAGCGGAATTTCGGATCTTGGCCAACATGGCGTCGAGAGTGTCCCTGTCTTCCTCCTTAGTCAATAATCTCCACTGCTGCAAGAATATACAAGTCTTAAATAAGCAATCAACAGGCTTAGCAGGGAAAACATGTTCAATAGTAAATTTATTCCTTGTCATCCAAAGGGACCAGCACATGGCTGCGAAGCCCACCCAAAACAATCTCCTCTGGGCCCCAACCAAAGAATTGACCAAGATGCGCAGGTCAGAAAAGGAGGTCGGTGCCCAGGAAACATGCATCCAGGATCTGATACAACACCAAAACAGATTAGCCAACACATAGTTGAAGAAAATATGTGACGTGTCTTCTCTCATTCCACACAAAGCACACCTATCAGATCCCGGGCCATTTCGCTTGCGAATTTGGTCACCCGTCGGCAAACGCCCACGAGAGGCTTGCCAGAGGAAAACCTTGACCTTAGGAGGAATACGAGCCCTCCAGATCCAATTGAATTTGGAGGTGGTGGACCCAGCAATGAGCTTACCATATAGAGATTTAACCGAGAAACGAGCAGAGGGGGAGTGGGGCCAAACAACTGTGTCTTCCTCCTCCGAGAGCGAAGGGAAGAGAGCAACAAGACACTGCTAGTCTTCCAACTCTGAGGGAGAGAGAGAACGACACAGACGCAGGTCCCAATTATTCGACGCGAGCTCAAAGATTGAGATCTTAGGGTCCGGGCAGTAAGAAAAAAGCACAGGAAAAGCAGTAGCCAACGAAGAAGAACCACACCACCAATCCAGCCAGAACCTGGTGGACCTACCGTTGTGAACCACGAATTTGATGAGGCCAAGGTTGTCAGAATCGTGATTTTGAATCAGATCGGAGCTCCGATGGTAAGATCGCAAATTGTAGAATCTTCACTATCAGGATCGTAGAAACGTAGATTCTATGAACTAAAATCGTAGAATCATAGGGGTTAGTTTGGATCGTAAAGTCATAGAATCGTATAACAGAATCGCGATTCTGACAACCTTGGATGAGGCCTTGAAAAATAGGCCCGAGTTTAACAAGGTTCTCCAGAATTGAGATGCCCCCGAGGCACGAGCAAACATAGGACTAGAAGAGGGAAAGTACTTCGCTTTGAGGATGTTGAACCAGAGGGGCTTGTCCCGGGGTATGGTCACGATCTTCCACCACCATTTGATGATCAGACATTTGTTCATGACAAGAGTGTTAATAATGCCCTGCCCCCCAAGGCTTTTTGGCTTACAAATAAGGTCCCATTTGATGAAGCGATATTTGCGCTTGTTATCAGCCGCGTTCCAATAAAAGGCACCTCTATGTTTATCAAAGCCAGCATGGGTTCCCATTGAAAGAAGGTACAAGCCCATCAAGAACATCGGGAGAGATGAGAGGCACGCATTAATCAAGCCCATCAAGCTATCATTTTGTGCAGGTACGAGGGACTTGAGCGTGGCCTCCTACTGGATTGATACCTTGGTTCTGAAAAACTGAGGGAAATACTTACGCTACTCTGCTGCGTCATCCCTTTCTCTTCGGGGAAAACCAACGCAAGCTCAAGATGTAGCAAGAAGGATTTCTGGCGCCGTTGCCGGTGAGTCTATGCAAAAAGTCAATATACCAAGTACCCATCACAATCCCTATCTCTCGCATTACTGTCGGGTGGTAGGTGCGACATATGCCAACGGGTGGCTTATCATTGTGGGAGCCAGTAAGACATCGCCGGTGCCTGGAAACGGGATGAGGCGAAGACATGCACGCCGACGGATCTTACCCAGCTTCGGGGCTCTCCGTGGAGATAACACCCCTACTACTGCTCTGCGGGGTCTCGGCATGATCACTAGATGGACAAGTAACTACACAATGCTCCTTGAGCTGTTTGGGTGGAAGGAGGAAGAAGGGCACGGCTAGCCTGCTTCTTCTCCTCATATGGTGTTTAAACCTAGCTTAGGGTCGAACCCTTTGCATGGGTGCCCCGGGGGGTTTATATAGGCCTACCCCCCGGGGGTACAATGGTAATCCGACTGGGCGCGGGGCCCAGCCGTCTGTGACTGCGCTCGCCGGCTTCTGCGCCGGCCGCTGGGGCCCGCCGACTGGTGGGTCCCGCCGGCTGCCGGATCCTCGGTCGACAGGCAGGCCCCACTGGTCAGGGCCTGGTCGGTGACTGGTTACTGTTGCTCTATTCTGATGACGCGGGCCTCGTCGTGGTAAGCGTGGCTACAGTACCGCCGCCTGGCAGGCGATTACTGTAGCCTTACCGTGTCTTGTCTCCTTAATGGGGCGTCTGCTTCGAGGAATATGGCAAGCCGGCTTCGGGGAGCCGGCTTTCTCTTAGGCCGACTAGGGGAGGCATGGCCGCCTTTGGGGTCTCTCTGCCCGAAGGGACCCACCGCCTGTGGGCTGCGCTGGCAGTCCGTCGTGGATGGCGTCAGGGTCGACATGGCAATAGTGCCACGCCGGACGGGTCATGGCCACCCGTACGGCGCACTGTGCCAGTCGTGCTCCGGGATTCGGGGGCGGCGGGCTTCACTGTAGCCACGCCCCGTCTTATCGCCGTTAGGTTGATGCAAACTTCGGGGGTACGGTCTTGACCTCTTTATGGGAGCCGGCTTCTTGGAGTCGGCCTTCTCGCAGCCGGCTTCATGAAGTCGGCCTTCCCATGGCTTTCTTCATGAGAGCTAAAGTCGGGCCGCCTCCCGAAAGCCGGCCTGGATAACAGCCAGCAAGGGGAAGGCGGCCCCACGTCTTGGATTCTTGAGAGCCGGACGAGCTTGCAATTTTTTCAGAAGGGCCAGGGGAAGCCGGCTAGGCTACCCATGGCTATTTACTCCGACAGTAGTCCCCGAAGCTGATCGAGCTTCGAGGCGGACAGAGGGACGAGAAGCTTGGTCAGCTTCTTACCCTGAGGAGCCGGCTTTGCTGGTGTAGGCCGATTTCAGAGAGCTCCTGTGTCTCATAGACGGGATGTTGGTTGACTTGCGTGCTGACCGCGGGCCCCCCTGTGGGCCATGTGGCAGCGTAAACCTGCCAGTGCACGCGCGCGCGACAGGACGCCGCCGCAGGCCCGAGCACGCCACTCCCTGGCCTCGGCCCGAGCGCTGATCTTCTGCGGCCCAGGGGGACTGCTCGCCTTCCTGTGGCAGTTTTAATTCGCCATTAGGGCGTAATAAACGCGGGACGTGGGGGGAGTGGGCACAATCGATCCCCATGTTCCCCCACGCCGCGCCTCCTCGGCTCCGCCACACGAGCCTACAAGTAGGGGGAGGAGGGGGAGAGGCAGAGGTTCGCTCGCCCTCCCACACTCCGCCCCTCCTCGTCTTCCTTCTTCTTCCTCTCGCTGCCGTTGCAGCTTCCCATTGCAGCACCCCCTCATCATCCCGCTCCATGGCGCTGTCAAGCTTGTGGGACGGCTCCAACGTCCATGATGACCATGTGGAGTTCCTCCGCCAAACCCGGCGCCTGCCCGACGCCAGCCTCGTGTAGGTCCGCCTGGCGCCGGAGATGGAGATCTCGCCGGCACCGGAGGAGGGCGAGCGGGTCGTATTCCGCTCGCACTGCCTGCGCGGCTTCGGCCTTCCGGTGAGCGGATTTCTGCGCTCCTTCCTCGAGTTCTACAACCTCCAGCCGCATCACCTCACACCCAATGCAGTGATGCTGCTGTCGGCCTTCGTCTCCCTCTGCGAAGGCTTCTTGGGAGTGCTCCCCACGCTGGATCTTTGGGGAGAGTTCTTCCAGACCAAGCTCGGCACCGTAGTCACGGGCGTCCCCGCCCCCTGCGGGGCCTACGTCGCCATGAGGAGGTCAAGCGAAAACAATCCGTTCCCGTCCATCCCCCTGACTCAGTCGGTGAAGCTCTGGCAAAAATCGTACTTCTATGTGAAGAACGTTTCCCCGCAAGGAGACCACGTCAACCTGTCGGCTTACGTAGCTGGCCCGCCGGCTGGGAGGCAGCTGTCATGGAGCTTCCGGTCTAGGTCCCTCTCTCCGGCTGGGAACGCCGCCGTCTCCCGGCTTCGGGTAATGATCCAGGCGGAAGGCCTGCGCGGGGCCGACTTGGTGGCCGCCTTCATGGAGCGTCGGATTCTTCCTCTCCAAAGCCGGCCCCATATGATGTGCCAGATGAGCGGCCGCTTCGACCCAAGCCGGCTGAGCACATGGGAAATGCCTCATGCGGAGGTGGCGCTCATGGTCAATTACATCGCCAATTGCAAGCTCGCCGGGGACTGGCAATACGGCAAGCCGCCGTATTCTCGCGCCAATCCTCCGCCCGTGGTAAGTTTCCCTCTCTATCTTCTTTTTGTTGTCAACCGACTTCATAGCGGCCGGCTTCTGATCAGTCGGCTCTTTTTAGCAGAACCCACTTCTTCCGCCGCCGACTGGGGCGGTAGGGATTGAACGCCAGTACGCCCCCGACCGCACGGTGGATGACGTTGACGACCCGAACTTGGGGGCGGCCGCCATGGAAGACGCCGTTGTGGGGGACAACATCGAGCCCGGAGGCACAGGGCTCTCCGCCAGCTTCGAGGACTGGCCGGATGATGCTGAAGCCGAAGAAGTCCCGCATCGCCAGCCGGCGGCCGACCGTCAAAGCGCGGGCTCGTCCGCCGCGCCGGCTGCCGGCAGCGGCGCATAGAAGTGCCGGGCCGCTTTACCCCTCTTCGGCAGCCGGCCGAAAAAATCCAAAGCCTCCGTCGCAGCGACGAAACGAGACGAGGCAGCCGCGAAGGCGGCCCGCTTCCGGAAAGCGGTGAAGCAGCCTCAGGCGGTCTCAGCGTAAGTCATCGACTGCTTTTATGCATGCTTTTATTGTTTTCTTCTGTTCGAACATTCTTCCTAACCTTTCTCCATTTTCTGGACAGGGCGCCGCTTTCCCTTGAGCGGGGCCCAGGCGGCTCCGTAGTCAATAAAAGCATGCATACACCCCCCTCATCCGGCCACACTCCGCCCCTCCTCATCTTCCTTATTCTTCCTCTCGCTGCCGTCGCAGCTTCCCATTGCAGCACCCCCTCATCGTCCCGCTCCATGGCGCTGTCAAGCTCGTGGGACGGCTCCAACGTCCATGACGACCATGTGGAGTTCCTCCGCCAGACCCGGCGCCAGCCCGACGCCAGCCTCGTGTAGGTCCTCCTGGCGCCGGAGACGGAGATCTCGCCGGCACCGGAGGAGGGCGAGCGGGTTGTATTCCGCTCGCACTGCCTGCGCGGCTTCGGCCTTCCGGATAGCGGATTTCTGCGCTCCTTCCTCGAGTTCTACAACCTCCAGCCGCATCACCTCACGCCCAATGCGGTGATGCTGCTGCCGGCCTTCGTCTCCCTCTGCGAAGGCTTCTTGGGAGTGCTCCCCACGCTGGAGCTCTGGGGAGAGTTCTTCTAGAGCAAGCTCGGCACCGTAGTCGCGGGCGTGCCCGCCCCCTGCGGGGCCTACGTCGCCATGAGGAGGTCAAGCGAGAACAATCCATTCCCGTCCATCCCCCAGATTCAGTCGGTGAAGCTCTGGCAAAAATCGTACTTCTACGTGAAGAACGTTGCCCCGCAAGGAGACCACGTCAACCTGCCGGCTTACGTAGCTGGCCCGCCGGCTGGGAGGCAGCCATCATGGAGCTTCCGGTCCAGGTCCCTCTCTCCGGCCGGGAACGCTGCCGTCTCCCGGCTTTGGGTAATGATCCAGGCGGAAGGCCTGCGTGGGGCCGACTTGGTGGCCGCCTTCGTGGAGCGCCGGATTCTTCCTCTCCAAAGCCGGCCCCATATGATGTGCCAGATGAGCGGCCGCTTCGACCCAAGCCGGCTGAGCACATAGGAAATGCCTCATGCGGAGGTGGCGCTCATGGTCAATTACATCGCCAATTGCAAGCTCGCCGGGGACTGGCAATACGGCAAGCCGCCGTATTCTCGCGCCAATCCTCCGCCCGTGGTAAGTTTCCCTCTCTATCTTCTTTTTGTTGTCAACCGACTTCATAGCGGCCGGCTTCTGATCAGTCGGCTCTTTTTAGCAGAACCCGCTTCTTTCGCCGCCGATTGGGGCGGTAGGGATTGAACGCCAGTACGCCCCCGACCCCACGGTGGATGACGTTGACGACCCGAACTTGGGGGCGGCCGCCATGGAAGACGCCGTCGTGGGGGACAACATCGAGCCCGGAGGCACAGGGCTCTCCGCCAGCTTCGAGGACTGGCCGGATGATGCTGAAGCCGAAGAAGTCCCGTGTCGCCAGCCGGCGGCCGACCGTCAAAGCGCGGGCTCGTCCGCCGCGCCGGCTGCCGGCGGCGGTGCACAGAAGCGCCGGGCCGCGTTACCCCTCTTCGGCAGCCGGCCGAAAAAATCTAAAGCCTCCGTCGCAGCGACGAAACGAGATGAGGCAGCCGCGAAGGCGGCCCGCTTCGGGAAAGCGGTGAAGCAGCCTCAGGCGGTCTCAGCGTAAGTCATCGACTGCTTGTATGCATGCTTTTAATGTTTTCTTCTGTTCGAACATTCTTCTTGACCTTTCTCCGTTTTCTGGACAGGGCGCCGCTTTCCCTTGAGCGGGGCCCAGGCGGCTCCGTAGTCAATAAAAGCATGCATACACCCCCTCATCCGGCCACACTCCGCCCCTCCTCGTCTTCCTTCTTCTTCCTCTCGCTGCCGTCGCAGCTTCCCATTGCAGCACCCCCTCATCGTCCCGCTCCATGGCGCTGTCAAGCTCGTGGGACGGCTCCAACGTCCATGACGACCATGTGGAGTTCCTCCGCCAGACCCGGCGCCTACCCGACGCCAGCGTCGTGTAGGTCCGCCTGGCGCCGGAGACGAAGATCTTGCCGGCACCGAAGGAGGGCGAGCGGGTCGTATTCCGCTCGCACTGCCTGCGCGGCTTCGGCCTTCCGGTGAGCGGATTTCTGCGCTCCTTCCTCGAGTTCTACAACCTCCAGCCGCATCACCTCACGCCCAATGCGGTGATGCTGCTGCCGGCCTTCGTCTCCCTCTGCGAAGGCTTCTTGGGAGTGCTCCCCACGCTGGATCTCTAGGGAGAGTTCTTCCAGAGCAAGCTCGGCACCGTAGTCGCGGGCGTGCCCGCCCCCTGCGGGGCCTATGTTGCCATGAGGAGGTCAAGCGAGAACAATCCGTTCCCGTCCATCCCCCTGATTCAGTCAGTGAAGCTCTGGCAAAAATCATACTTCTACGTGAAGAACGTTGCCCCGCAAGGAGACCACGTCAATCTGCCGGCTTACGTAGCCGGCCCGCCGGCTGGGAGGCAGCCGTCATGGAGCTTCCGGTCCAGGTCCCTCTCTCCGGCCGGGAATGCCGCCGTCTCCCGGCTTCGGGTAATGATCCAGGCGGAAGGCCTGCACGGGTCCGACTTGGTGGCCGCCTTCGTGGAGCGCCGGATTCTTCCTCTCCAAAGCCGGCCCCATATGATGTGCCAGATGAGCGACCGCTTCGACCCAAGCCGGCTGAGCACATGGGAAATGCCTCATGCGGAGGTGGCGCTCATGGTCAATTACATCGCCAATTGCAAGCTCGCCGGGGACTGGCAATACGGCAAGCCGCCGTATTCTCGCGCCAATCCTCCGCCCATGGTAAGTTTCCCTCTCTATCTTCTTTTTGTTGTCAACCGACTTCATAGCGGCCGGCTTCTGATCAGTCGACTCTTTTTAGCAGAACCCGCTTCTTCCGCCGCCGACTGGGGCGGTAGGGACTGAACGCCAGTACGCCCCCGACCGCATGGTGGATGACATTGACGACCCGAACTTGGGGGCGGCCTCCATGGAAGACGCCGTCATGGGGGACAACATCGAGCCCGGAGGCACAGGGCTCTCCGCCAGCTTCGAGGACTTGCCGGATGATGCTGAAGCCGAAGAAGTCCCGCGTCGCTAGCCGGCGGCCGACCGTCAAAGCGCGGGCTCGTCCGCCGCGCCGGCTGCCGGCGGCGGCGCACAGAAGCGCCGGGTCGCGTTACCCCTCTTCGGCAGCCGGCCGAAAAAATCCAAAGCCTCCGTCGCAGCGACGAAACGAGACAAGGCAGCCGCGAAGGCGGCCCGCTTCCGCAAAGCGGTGAAGCAGCCTCAGGCGGTCTCAGCGTAAGTCATCGACTGCTTGTATGCATGCTTTTATTGTTTTCTTCTGTTCGAACATTCTTCCTGACCTTTCTCCGTTTTTCTGGACAGGGCGCCGCTTTCCCTTGAGCGGGGCCCAGGCGGCTCCATAATCAATAAAAGCATGCATACACCCCCCTCATCCGGCCACACTCCGCCCCTCCTCATCTTCCTTCTTCTTCCTCTCGCTGTCGTCGCAGCTTCCCATTGCAGCACCCCCTCATCGTCCCGCTCCATGGCGCTGTCAAGCTCGTGGGACGGCTCCAACGTCCATGACGACCATGTGGAGTTCCTCCGCCAGACCCGGCGCCTGCCCGACGGAAGCCTCGTGTAGGTCCGCCTGGCGCTGGAGACAGAGATCTCGCCAGCACCGAAGGAGGGCGAGCGGGTCGTTTTCCGCTCGCAGTGCCTGCGCGGCTTCGGCCTTCCGGTGAGCGGATTTCTGCGCTCCTTCCTCGAGTTCTACAACCTCCAACCGCATCACCTCACGCCCAATGTGGTGATGCTGCTGTCGGCCTTCGTCTCCCTCTGTGAAGGCTTCTTGGGAGTGCTCCCCACGCTGGAGCTCTGGGGAGAGTTCTTCCAGAGCAAGCTCGGCACCGTAGTCGCGGGCGTGCCTGCCCCCTGCGGGGCCTACGTCGCCATGAGGAGGTCAAGCGAGAACAATCTGTTCCCGTCCATCCCCCTGATTCAGTTGGTGAAGCTCTAGCAAAAATCGTACTTCTACGTGAAGAACGTTGCCCCACAAGGAGACCACGTCAACCTGCCGGCTTACGTAGCCGGCACGCCGGCTGGGAGGCAGCCGTCATGGAGCTTCCGGTCCAGGTCCCTCTCTCCGGCCGGGAACGCCGCCGTCTCCCGGCTTCGGGTAATGATCCAGGCGGAAGGCCTGCGCGGGGCCGACTTGGTGTCCGCCTTCGTGGAGCGCCGGATTCTTCCTCTCCAATGCCGGCCCCATATGATGTGCCAGATGAGCGGCCGCTTCGACCCAAGCCGGCTGAGCACATGGGAAATGCCTCATGCGGAGGTGGCGCTCATGGTCAATTACATCGCCAATTGCAAGCTCGCCGGGGACTGGCAATACGGCAAGCCGCCGTATTCTCGCGCCAATCCTCCGCCCGTGGTAAGTTTCCCTCTCTATCTTCTTTTTGTTGTCAACCGACTTCATAGCGGCCGGCTTCTGATCAGTCGGCTCTTTTTAGCAGAACCCACTTCTTCCGCCGCCGACTGGGGCGGTAGGGATTGAACGCCAGTACGCCCCCGACCGCACGGTGGATGACGTTGACGACCCGAACTTGGGGGCGGCCGCCATGGAAGACGCCGTCGTGGGGGACAACATCGAGCCCGGAGGCACAGGGCTCTCCGCCAGCTTCGAGGACTGGCCGGATGATGCTGAAGCCGAAGAAGTCCCGCGTCGCCAGCCGATGGCCGACCGTCAAAGCGCGGGCTCGTCCGCCGCGCCGGCTGCCGGCGGCGGCGCACAGAAGCGCCGGGCCGCGTTACCCCTCTTCGGCAGCCGGCCGAAAAAATCCAAAGCCTCCGTCGCAGCGACGAAACGAGACGAGGCAGCCACGAAGGCGGCCCGCTTCCGGAAAGCGGTGAAGCAGCCTCAGGCGGTCTCAGCGTAAGTCATCGATTGCTTGTATGCATGCTTTTATTGTTTTCTTCTGTTTGAACATTCTTCCTGACCTTTCTCCGTTTTCTGGACAGGGCGCCGCTTTCCCTTGAGCGGGGCCCAGGCGGCTCCGTAATCAATAAAAGCATGCATACACCCCCTCATCCGGCCACACTCCGCCCCTCCTCGTCTTCCTTCTTCTTCCTCTCGCTGCCGTCGCAGCTTCCCATTGCAGCACCCCCTCATCGTCCAGCTCCATGGCGCTGTCAAGCTCGTGGGACGGCTCCAACGTCCATGACGACCATGTGGAGTTCCTCCGCCAGACCCGGCGCCTGCCCGACGCCAGCCTCGTGTAGGTCCGCCTGGCGCCGGAGACGGAGATCTCGCCGGCACCGGAGGAGGGCAAGCGGGTCGTATTCCGCTCGCACTGCCTACGCGGCTTCGGCCTTCCGGTGAGTGGATTTCTGCGCTCCTTCCTCGAGTTCTACAACCTCCAGCCGCATCACCTCACGCCCAATGCGGTGATGCTGCTGTCGGCCTTTGTCTCCCTCTGCGAAGGCTTCTTGGGAGTGCTCCCCACACTGGAGCTCTGGGGAGAGTTCTTCCAGAGCAAGCCCGGCACCGTAGTCGTGGGCGTGCCCGCCCCCTACGGGGCCTACGTCGCCATGAGGAGGTCATGCGAGAACAATCCGTTCCCGTCCATCCCCCTGATTCAGTCGGTGAAACTCTGGCAAAAATCGTACTTCTACGTGAAGAACGTCACCCCGCAAGGAGACCACGTCAACCTGCCGGCTTACGTAGCCGGCCCGCCGGCTGGGAGGCAGCCGTCATGGAGCTTCTGGTCCAGGTCCCTCTCTCCGGCCAAGAACGCCGCCGTCTCCCGGCTTCGGGTATTGATCCAGGCGGAAGGCCCGCGCGGGGCCGACTTGGTGGCTGCCTTCGTGGAGCGCCGGATTCTTCCTCTCCAAAGCCGGCCCCATATGATGTGCCAGATGAGCGGCCGCTTCGACCCAAGCCGGCTGAGCACATGGGAAATGCCTCATGCGAAGGTGGCGCTCATGGTCAATTACATCGCCAATTGCAAGCTCGCCGGGGACTGGCAATACGGCAAGCCGCCGTATTCTCACGCCAATCCTCCGCCCGTGGTAAGTTTCCCTCTCTATCTTCTTTTTGTTGTCAACCGACTTCATAGTGGCCGGCTTCTGATCAGTCGGCTCTTTTTAGCAGAACCTGCTTCTTCCGCCGCCGACTGGGGCAGTAGGGATTGAACTCCAGTACGCCCCCGACCGCACGGTGGATGACGTTGACGACCCGAACTTGGGGGCGGCCGCCATGGAAGACGCCGTCGTGGGGGACAACATCGAGCCCGGAGGCACAGGGCTCTCCGCCAGCTTCGAGGACTGGCCGGATGATGCTGAAGCCGAAGAAGTCCCGCGTCGGTAGCCGGCGGCCAACCGTCAAAGCGCGGGCTCGTCCGCCGCGCCGGCTGCCGGCGGCGGCGCACAGAAGCGCCGGGCCGCGTTACCCCTCTTCGGCAGCCGGCCGAAAAAATCCAAAGCCTCCGTCGCAGCGACGAAACGAGACGAGGCAGCCGCGAAGGCGGCCCGCTTCCGGAAAGCGGTGAAGCAGCCTCAGGCGGTCTCAACGTAAGTCATCGACTGCTTGTATGCATGCTTTTATTGTTTTCTTCTGTTCGAACATTCTTCCTGACCTTTCTCCGTTTTCTGGACAGGGTGCCGCTTTCCCTTGAGCGGGGCCCAGGCGGCTCCGTAGTCGGGCCGATTGGAGGGTCTTTAGGCCCCCGCCGTGTGGATCCCCATGCTGACCTCATGGAAGCCACAGAGCGGAACGCTCGCGAGGCGCGGGAAGAGAGGGAGGCGGCGGAGCGGGAGGCCGCTCAGGGGGCGAAGGAGCGGGCCGACGCGGCAGCCAAGGCCCGGGCGGAGGTGGTGACCGTGGAGGCAGAGGCGGAGGGCTCGCGCAACCAGCCTCCACTGCTCGCCATCCCCCTCTAAACCGTGGCCCCGGACACCCCATTGCCCCTGGCGGAGGAGATCGTCCAAGACCTGCCGCCGGTGCAAAGGGAGGAGCTGAGGAGCTCTTCGAGGTCTTTGCGGGGAGGACGCTGCCGGCAGCACCAACCGGAGCGGGCCAAGGCGGCCAGTCGTCAGCGACGCCAGAGGAGCTGGCCGGGGGTGTACCGGAGGCCGGAGCCAGCCTTGAGGTACAACCGGTGACGCACCAGCGTGCAGGGGGGAAGCGCCGCTCCGCCGGAGTCGTGCCAAGCTGCGGGCGCCGGCCAGTCGGCGTAGGCTTTGGAGGCGGCCAGCTCCACCACGTCCGGGTGGACTCCCAGCGGGGGGACTGGCGAGCTGAATGTGGCGGCCCAAGAGGTCTGGAGCCGGCTTCAAGCTCAGGCCGCCCTTCTGCAGCAGTATACCCAGGAGTTCCTGTCGATGCGGGCCGCCATCCGGGTAAGTTTTTCGTTCTTGACCGCTCTGGTCTCTTGATTTCTTCCGTCGGGGCGCGTCAGCGCACCCACTGGGTGTAGTCCCCGAGATTCGGGCCGACTGCTGCGCAGTCGGGTCGGATCTTTTTTTGACGACCATCTTATCTTTGCTTTGTATCTGAACTTCCAAGAATATCATAACTCTCGTGCTGCCGCCTTCAACTCCCAGGCTCAGGAGTTGGGTCGGAAGACCGACGACCTGGCCAACAGCCGAAGTAAGTGCTCGCTCTTATCCGTATCCTGTGGGGGCGCATCAGCGCACCCACTGGGTGTAGTCCCCGAGATTCGGGCCGACTGCTGAGCAGTCGGGTCGGATCTTCCTTGACGACCTTTCCCTTATTGGTTTTTTTCTCTTTGTCTTTCGTTCTTGCAGGGGCCAACGCCGACTTGAGGAAGGAGCTCGGCGAAGCGCAAGCCGCCCTTCGCACCAGGGACGCTGAGTACGCCGCCTTGGTCCAGGAACGCGACCGCCTGGCCAAGAAGCTGGCTGACCAGAGGAGAGCCACAAGGCGGCCCTGCAAAAAGCGCAGGATAGCGAGGCCGCCCTGAAGGCAGAGTTTGAGACCGAGGCGGCGAGCTGGGCTGAGACTCGTCATGCGCTGGATGAAGGCTTCGGCCGCATCGAAGACTTGATCGATGGTAAGCCATCTTCCTCGCCCTTCTCCTGCCCCTGGCCGCCTGGGGTTTTGCCTGACTTGTGCTGCTACCCATTTTCTTGTGCAGACTACTTTCCCGGCTACTCCGTCCTCGCCGCCCAAGCCATCGAGGCTCATCGCGAGGCGCGCCATCGGGCGGGAGTCAACATCGCGCCGGACGCAAATCGGACGCTGGAGGAGCAGCTCTTGGCCGTCCAAGCGCGGCTGCAGCCGGCTCACCGGATGCTTCGCCGGCTTCAACATGCCGGGGCGCAGGTTCTGGCCGCCCTCTGGCCCGGCGAGACGATCCCCCGCACCCCGAGCCGGACCGCCGACTGGCTGGAGGTCGTAGTCGGCCGTTTTGAAGCTTGGAAGGCGTCCGCGGCCCGTCTTGGAGCCGGGCGAGCGTTGGAGTTCGTCTGCGCCTGGTGCCCAGGGCTGAACCTGGACCAGCTGCGTACTTGGCGTCTGGAGGCCGATGCAGAGCTGGAGGAAGTGCGGCCGGCTATCGCCCAGTGTGCCTCAACGATCGCCAAGTGCACCGACATCAGTGTCTTCGCGCCTGAAATCAATGATGATGGCGTTGCCCAGCCGGAGGAGTGGTTCGGTCTGAACCCGGCAGTGGGCGAGGACTCGGCCGAAGAGATCGCCTCCTGCGACGAGGGCGAAGATGACGAGGACGTGGACGGTGAAGACGTCGAGCCGGCTAGTGGAACAACCGGCCGGCCTCAAGCTGACCGTGCCTCCAGCAACGAGGCGCGAGGAAGCGCGCCCTCTACAGGAGGCGGTGATCAAGCCGAAGTTCGCCAGCCGGCCGCTCCTTCAGCCGGCACAACCGTCTCCACCGACCAGCCCAGCTCGTCAGCCGCTCCGCCGGCTTGACCTGCCGTCCTTATTTTTCCTACTTGTTGTCTTTTGAACAATCTTTAAGCTTTTGCAGTTCCACCCACTGGGGGTGTATCAAACTATGTTGGATGCTGGCCTCTTGGAGGTCCTTTATGTAAATATTATTATGTGCATGTTTGGTTTCCATTCGCGTACACTTTTTATCCTTAGGCTTTTTTCCTTTGCCGCCTTCCCTTTTTGGGGAGGCAAGTACTAGACCTTTATTGGATTGAAGTGAAGTGAATGGAAACCGGGCGGCCGGCTACTCTGGTAGCCGGTCGGCGGTAGGCGGCAAACCGGCTTTTGTTATATTTTGTCCTGTTGGTCCCTAGCCATTTTTCGTGTGCGCATCCTTTCCTGCTTTTGACTCTTGCCAGCCGAACAGCCGGTTCTTCAAACTGCGACTTTGGCAAGAGCTAAGCCTGGGTGTCGGCACACTACTTGTCTGACCGTGGGTAGGACTTCTAATATAACTCCAGTCGGCCAGTCCCCGGGCTGACTAGTCGAACCCGGTGCCGGACGGAATGAGTAAATGAAAAGACAAGGTCATACGCAAGATACTTTTCATTCATAGATAAAAGAAGGCAGTCCCCGAGCCCTCCTCGGGGGGCCTATTGTCTCGTACTTAGTACAAAAGTTAGTGTGATACATACTGCATTTCAACTGTAAAATCTTTGAAGGAGGTTGGCGTTCCATGGTCGTTCCGACTCCTTGTCGGAGTCGTCTCTCTTGCGTGCCTTGGGCTTCTGCGCGTCGATTAGGTAGTAGGAGTCGTTGCCTAGAGCTCTGCTGATGACGAAGGGGCCCTCCCAAGGAGCCGAGAGCTTGTGCAGGCCGGCTGTTCGCTGGATCAGCCAGAGCGCAAGGTCGCCCTCTTGGAAGGATCTTGGCCTGACCTTCCGACTGTGGTAGCGGCGCAAACCCTGCTGGTAGATGGCAGACCGGCTGAGGGCTAACAGCCGGCCTTCTTCCAGCAGGTCGACGTCGTCTTCTCGTGCTTCCTTGGCCTCTGCCTTCGTGTACATGGTTACCCGAGGCGAGTCAAACTCGATGTCAGTTGGGATGACCGCCTCGGCACCGTACACGAGGAAGAAAGGAGTGAAGCCGGTTGATTTGTTTGGGGTAGTGCGCAGACTCCAGAGAACAGCCGGCAGCTCATCGAGCCAACAGCCGGCTGAACGCTCCAGTGGTACGACCAAGCGGGGTTTGATGCCGGAGAGGATGAGGCCGTTGGCTCGCTCGACCTGGCCGTTTGACTGCGGGTGGGCGACGGACGCTAGGTCCAGCCGGATACCTTGCGCGGCGCAGAATCGTGCCAAGGCTCCTTTGGCAAAATTCGTGCCGTTGTCGGTGATGATGATGTGTGGCACGCCGTACCGAGTTGTTATGTCTGCGATGAATGTCACCGCAGTCGGCCCATTCAGCTTCTTAATCGGCTTTGCCTCGATCCACTTGGTGAATTTGTCCATGGCGACAAGCAAATGGGTCATGCCGCCGCGCGCCGTCTTGAATGGGCCCACCATGTCCAGTCCCCAAACGGCGAAGGGCCAGGTGAGGGGAATGGTCTTGAGTGCCGAAGCCGGCATGTGTTGCTTGGAGCTGAAGAGTTGGCAGCCTTTGCAATATTTAACTAATTCTTTGGCGTCATCCAAAGCAGTCGGCCAGAAGAAACCATGGCGGAAAGCTTTGGCGACGAGTGATCTTGAAGCCGCATGGTGGCCGCATTCTCCTTGGTGAATGTCTTTGAGGATTGCAATGCCCTTCTCTTGCTCGACGCGCCGCTGGAGGACTCCAGTGACACTGCGCTTGACGAGTTCTCTGTTAACGATCGTGTATGCTCCGGCTCGACGTTGGACTTGTCTCGCCTCTGTTTCGTCAACCGGCAGATCTTGGTTTACTAGGAAGTTGAGGATGGACTGAGCCCATGACGGAGCTGTGACTTCTTCTACTGCCAATGTGGCAACTGCCACCAGGGTGGGCAGGCTGGGTGATGAAATGCTGGAGTCGGCCGCCGGCTGTTGCGTTGGTGCAGTCCCCGAGCTGGGTGCGGCAGTCCCCGAGCCGGCTGCCGAAGCCCCTGGGCCGACTACTGAAGTCCCGGGGTCGCCTGCTTGGTTCTTCGAGCCGGACCCGGCCGCGTCGGGGTCAGGCGGTATGAAGATGGAGTCGGACTCTGGAGACGGCTTGATGGACGGCTTGAGGAGGCGTTGGAGAGCGACGCCGGTTGGTATAGCTTGCCGAGTGGAGCCTATTCGAGCCAGGGCATCGGCTGGCTCGTTGTCAGCTCGCGGTACGTGGAGGAACTCGCATCCTTCAAAGTATCCGCTGAGTTGCTGAACCAGGAAGCGGTAGCTTGCCATATTTGCGTCCTTGGCGTCCCAGTCGCCGGATGACTGCTGGACTACTAAGTCCGAGTCGCCATAACATAAGATCTGGCGAATGCCGAGTTCTTTGGCAAGGCGAAGCCCGTGTATGAGCGCCTCATACTCGTCCACGTTGTTGGAGGCGGCAAAGTGGATCTGCAGTGTGTATCTGAGCTTATCGCCCTTGGGCGAGGTAAGGACGACGCCGGCTCCCAAGCCGGTGCGCATCTTGGACCCGTCAAAGTGCATGCGCCAATGGGTGGAGTCGGGAGCCGGCGGCAGGTACTGGGTCTCGGCCCAGTCGATGAGGAAGTCGGCCAATGCTTGGGACTTGATGGCGGTGTGGGGCTGATAGAAGATCGTGTAAGGGGCCAGCTCGATGGCCCATTTCGCCACCCGGCCGGATGCATCTCGGCTGCCTATGATCTCGGCCAGCAGGGCGGTGCATACGACTGTGACGGGGTGCTCTTGAAAGTAGGGCTTCAGCTTCTTGGCGGTGAAGTACAGGCCGTAGCACATCTTTTGGTAGTGCGGGTAGTTCTGCTTTGAGTCGGACAGCACCTCGCTCAAATAATACACCGGGCTTTGGACCGGCTATGCTCGGCCTTCTTCTGGGCGTTGGACTACGATGACGGTGCTGACCACCCGGCTAGTTGCGGCAATATAAAGGAGCATGGGCTCTTTCTCAGTCGGCGCCGCTAGGACAGGCGGCGTGGCCAGCATCTTCTTTAGCTCGTGGAAAGCTTGGTCGGCCTGGTCGTTCCACTCGAAGTGAGTGCTCTTCTTCATGAGGCGGTAAAGGGGAGAGCTTTCTCTCCAAGCCGGCTGATGAAGCGGTTCAAGGAGGCCAAGCATCTGGTGAACTTCTGGATTTCTCGTAGCTTGGTGGGGATCGCCATTCTCTCGATGGCCTTCATCTTCACTGGGTTGCATTCGATGCCGCGTTCGGAGACCAGGAAGCCTAGGAGCTGGCCGGCTGGCACTCCGAACACGCATTTCTCGAGGTTGAGCTTGATTTGAAAACGACGCAGGTTCTCAAATGTTTCTTTGAGGTCTTCCAGCAAGGTGCCGCGCTTCTCCGTCTTCACCACAATGTCGTCCACATAGACGTGAGCGTTTCTGCCGAGTTGCTTGAGGAGGCACTTCTGCATGCAATGCTGAAAAGTGGCACCGGCATTTCTCAAGGCGAATGTCATAGTCAGGTAGCAGAAGGCTCCGAATGGCGTGATGAAGGCGGTCTTCAGGCGGTCGGCCGGATCTAGCTTTATCTGGTGATATCCTGAGTAAGCATCCAAGAAACTCAATAGCTCGCATCCGGCCGTGGAGTCTATCACTTGGTCAATCCTTGGGAGGGCGAAGGGATTTTTAGGGCAGGCTTTGTTGAGGCTTGTGTAGTCTATACACATGCGCCACTTGTTGTTCTTCTTCAGTACGAGGACCGGGTTGGCAAGCCATTCTGGAAAGAAAACTTCCATAATGAAGCCGGCTGCCAGAAGCCGGGCTATCTCCTCCCCTACAATCCTTCTCTTCTCCTCTGACAGCCGGCGAAGGGGTTGCTTGACTGGTTTGGCATCCTCTCGGACGTGTAGTTTGTGCTCAGCGAATTCCTTCGGAACACCCGGCATGTCCTTGGGGGACCATGCAAAGATGTCTCGATTCTCACGGAGGAAATCGGCGAGCTCGCCTTCCTATTTGCTGTTCAGGCTTGCCCCGATGACGGCGAACCTCTCGGGTGCTCGGGGTCAAGGGGTATCTTCTTGGTTTCCTTGGCCGGCTAGAAAGATCCTTGGGCATCATACTCCTTGGAGTCGGGGGACTGGTTCGGCTTCTTGCTGGCCATGGCCACGACCCGGTCCAATATCTTCTTCTCTTCGGCGATCACAAGGGACTCGGCCAGCCGGCTGCTGGCTGCAGCGCACTCGGAGGACCTCTTGTAATCGCCGGCTATGGTGATGACGCCCTTGGAACTCGGTATCTTCATCTTGAGGTATGCATAGTGGGGAACCGCCATGAACTTGGCCAAAGCAGGTCGGCCAAGCAATGCATGGTAGGGGCTCTCCAGGTCCACCACTTCAAACCAGATTGCTTCCCGGAGGAAATGCTCCTTGTCCCCAAAGAGTACATCAATCTTGATCTTGCCAATGGGGGCGCAGGACAGGCTGGGAACGATGCCATGAAACACTGTCCGAGTTGGCACGAGCTGATTCGTCTTGACATTCAGCTTCTCCAGGGTATCACGGTACAGGATGTTGATACTGCTCCCGCCGTCTATCAGCACGCGGGAGAAGCGGGCGGCACGTCTGTCCGTCACGAGGGTGGCTTCCAGGACCAATGCATAAGAGCCGGGAGATGGCATCACCTTTGGGTGGTCGGCCCGGCTCCAACTGATGGGTTTCTCGGACCAATGCATGTGTCCGGTGGAGTTTGCAGCGACCACGCTGACTACCTGGTGCTCTCGGTGTTTGCCGCGCCGGTCTTCGAGCTGGCTCGTAAAGACGATGTAGGTCACTTGCTCGTCGGGGAACTTGTCGTGCACGGCTCCGACTGTGGGCCGAGCGACCGGGGGTGGCGGAGCCGGAGGCGGCGGGCCGGCAGGCGGAGGCGGCGCGAGCCCTTCGCCTTTGGAGATTCGGGTGAGCCAATGGCACTTCCGGGTTGTGTGGTTGGACGGCTTCGCGCCGCTATGGAACTTGCACGGG
Organism: Triticum dicoccoides; assembly: GCF_002162155.2. Lineage (NCBI taxonomy): Eukaryota > Viridiplantae > Streptophyta > Magnoliopsida > Poales > Poaceae > Triticum > Triticum dicoccoides. Next base: position 609,125,396 of record NC_041388.1, on the reverse strand, counting down.
GCATCAAGAGTTTGCTCGTAGGAGAAAGCTGGCTGCCAAGCCGGCTGGCCGCCCCTGGGCTTCTTGGGCGCGGGCCGCCCCTCAGGCGGCGTGTCTTCGACCGTGGCCACCTGCCGACTGGCGGGAGGCGGCGCAGGGCCCTTGCGCTTGTGATCGTTCGGGTGTGGGCGTCGGCCGGAATCTCCTGCCGGCGTCTTGGGCGCCGGGTTGAGTACTTTCCCGGACGCGTCTACCCAGAGCTCGGTCTTCATCGAAGAGTCGGCGGTGGCGTATTTGTCGGCTATGTCCAGAAGCTCGTCGAGGGTAGTCGGCTCGTCGCAGAGGAGCTTGTGCTTGAGGAGGGTACCTTCTCGGCACCCGGCAGTGAAGTATTCGATGGCTTGCACCTCGTGCACCCCTTCGCAAGAATTGCGGAGCTCGGCCCAATGCGTGAGGTAGTCACGAGTGGACTCGGTTGGGCCCTGTACGCACAGGGAGAGCTGCCTGGGCTTGGGAGCCCGCTTGTAGGTGCTGGTGAAGTTTCGAACGAAAGCTTCGGTGAAGTCTAGCCAACCGTTGATGCTGAGGGGCTTGAGGCTGTTGAGCCAGGTCCGCGTCGTGCCTTGCAGCATAAGGGGCACGTACTTCACGGCAACGCGCCGGTTGCTGCTGGCTATACTGACCGCCGTAGAGTAATCGATCAGCCAATCTTCCGGCTTCATGGAGCCGTTGTATTTGGGCATGTCTCTTGGGAGCGAGAACCCTTTGGGGAAAGGCTCGTCGCGGATGCGGGGGCCGAAACAAGGCGGGCCGACATCGTCTTCCTCTTCTAGCGCCAGGATCGCGCTAGGCGGTCGATCCGATGGCGGGCGTCGTTCTCGCCGACTCCTTCGCGGCAACCTAGTCGGCCGCTGAGAGTCGGGTGCGCCACTGGCGGCGGGGTGGGATATCTCTCTCCACGGGCTCGAGGCGGAGGCGGGTTGCCCCGCCATTCCATGGCTCGGGGATGGCCGTCCGCGTCTCGCTCGATGGAGATTCGGGTCCGGCTTCGGCTGGCCGCCGGCTCTCTCTCGCGCCACGTGCGGGTGTTGCTCGTAGTCGGTGTTCGGGACGTCGCACCGTGATCTCGGTGCGAGGGAGGGCTTCCCGCGCGGGCGTCGGCCTCGTGCCGCTGCGCGGCCGCGTCAATCAGCTGCTGGATGCACCGGGTCATGTGGAGGAGTTCTTCGGCCTCCAAGTCGTCCAGCTCGTCCACGGCCGCCTGGGCGGCACGCAGGTTCTTGAGAGGAGTGGCATAGACCGGGCGGTCGACTCCCAGCGTGTCGTCGATGACGGTGCCGCGTTGCTTGACAAGGCCGGCCCGGCTGGGCCCAGCCGGGGCCGGCGTGCCGAAGGCGGCGCGGTCAGCTTCGCGCTGGTAGGCCTCAGTGAGGCGTCTCACGGAAGCCAGCCGCCGGCCCTCCGCAAGGAGGGCGAGGCGGCGTGCCTCCAGTGCTTCGTCGTCGGCACCGGCCGGGAGGGGGACGGACAAGTCGTGGGCCGCCGCGTGCGGGGCGTGGTGGGCGCTTTCGTCGGCCGGGCCGCCGTGGCTGATGACCATCACCTCGGCGGTGACAGTATCGCGGCCGTCGGTCCGAGGAAGCGGGTCGTTGTAGACCGCAACGTTGGTGGGGAAGGTGTCGAAGGAGGCCGTGTCGGAGTCGACAGGCATCGGGTCGGTGGAGCCAACCGACTCCAGATCTGCAGCGGGCTCGCTGGAGACATGGAGCTGGTCGAGGAGGTTGGCGAGGTGATCGGTGCCCGCATCTGAGGCAAGCTCGTCGGAGATGTGGGTTTCGTCGAGGAGATCGGCGAGGCTGCTCGCCGCGCAGATGTTGGTGACGCCTTGCAGCGCATTGTGGCAAGCGCCATCGGGCGTGCCGGGCTGGCTACACTCGCTGGGGAGGAAGAGGGTTCCCGTCCAGAACAGGTCTCCGGACGACGGTGCACCTGCCCCCACGGTGGGCGCCAAATGTCGGGTGGTAGGTGCGACATATGCCAACGGGTGGCTTATCATTGTGGGAGCCAGTAAGACATCGTCGGTGCCTGGAAACGGGATGAGGCGAAGACATGCACGCCGGCGGATCATACCCAGCTTCGGGGCTCTCCATGGAGATAACACCCCTACTGCTGCTCTGCGGGGTCTCCGCATGATCACTAGATGGACAAGTAACTACACAATGCTCCTTGAGTTGTTCGGGTGGAAGGAGGAAGAAGGGCACGGCTAGCGTGCTTCTTCTCCTCGTATGGTGTTTAAACCTAGCTTAGGGTCGAACCCTTTGCATGGGTGCCCCGGGGGGTTTATATAGGCCTACCCCTGGGGGTACAATGGTAATCCGACTGGGCGCGGGGCCCAGCCGTCTGTGACTGCGCTCGCCGGCTTCTGCGCCGACCGCTGGGGCCCGCCGACTGGTGGGTCCCGTCGGCTGCCGGATCCTCGGTCGATAGGCAGGCCCCACTGGTCAGGGCCTGGTCGGTGGCTAGTTACTATTGCTCTATTTTGATGACGCGGGCCTCGTCGTGGTAAGCGTGGCTACAGTACCGCCGCCTGGAGGGCGATTACTGTAGCCTTACCGTGTCTTGTCTCCTTAATGGGGCGTCTCCTTCGAGGAAGATGGCAAGCCGGCTGCGGGGAGCCGGCTTTCTCTTGGGCCGACTGGGGGAGGCATGGCCGCCTTCAGGGTCTCTCTGCCCGAAGGGACCCACCGCCCGTGGGCTGCGCTGGCAGTCCGTCATGGATGGCGTCAGGGTCGACATGGCAACAGTGCCGCGCCGGACAGGTCATGGCCACCCGTACGGCGCACTGTGCCAGTCGTGCTCCGGGATTTGGGGGCGGCGGGCTTCACTGTAGCCATGCCCCATCTCATCGCCGTTAGGTTGATGCAAACTTCGGGGGTACGGTCTTGACCTCTTTATGGGAGCCGGCTTCTCGGAGTCGGCCTTCTCGCGGCCGGCTTTGTGAAGTCGGCCTTCCCATGGCTTTCTTCATGAGGGCTAAAGTCGGGCCGCCTCCCGAAAGCCAGCCTGGATAACAGCCGGCAAGGGGAAGGCGGCCCCACGTCTTGGATTCTTGAGAGCCGGACGAGCTTGTAATTTTTTCAGAAGGGCCAGGGGAAGCTGGCTAGGCTACCCATGGCTATTTACTCCGACAATTACATTATTTGCCATTTGCCTCTCGTTTTCCTCTCCCCCCAATTCACCCTTACCGTTTTATTCGCCCTCTCTCTCTATCCTCCCTCTCTGTTTGCCTCTTTGTTTGCTTGTGTGTTAGTTTGTTTGCTTGTTGTCATGGCTAGTCCTCTTTCTGCTCCTATGTCCCCCGAGTTTGAAGTCCTTCACTTCAAACAAAGGCAAGGAGAAAACTTAAAGGATGCTTGGTTTAGAATGATGGAATCTTATCGTAAATGCACCCTAGAAGTAAATTTCAGAATTTTGCTTCGCAACTTTTATGTTGGGCTTAATATGTCTCATAGACAACTTTTGGATTGTGTTGCCAAAGGCAATTTTATTGAAATTGATCCTAGTATCGCGCATGAAATTATAAAAGGTATAATAGGAACTTTACCTCAACAAAAGGGGCCCCATCATACCCAAGAGAAAATGCATGTTTTTGAGAAAATTTGCGAAGTAACTAAGATTTTACAGAAATCTTTGGAACCTCTTAAGAGCGTTAGTGTAAATCTTCACCGCATGAATATGTTGATTACTCTTTGCAATAAGCGGTTGGATTCCTTAGATCTCAAGATCTCTGAATATGAAGGGAAACGTAAAGAACCTCCCGGATTTGAGCATAACATTGCTAAAAGAATTAAGAATCAAGATGGCAATACCTAGATCTATCCTCGCTTGTTATGCCTAGGTAGGGCCGTTAAACGATAGCGCTTGTTGGGAGGAAACCCAATTTTAGTTTTATTCCTTGCTTTTTGCTCCTGTTTAGTAATAAATAAAGTATCTAGCCTCTGTTTTGGTTTTTTTTGTGTGTTTAATTAGTGTTTGTGCCAAGTAGAACCGTTGGGAAGACTTGGGGAAAGTCTTGTTGAACTTGCTGTAAAAAACAGAAACTTTAGCGCTCACGAGAACTGCTTCCATTTTTATTTTAAGAGTGCTATTTAGTTAATTCTTTTTGAAGATGATTAATAGATAAATTCCTCACGTCCAGCAATTTATTTTAGAATTTTTGGGGTTCCAGATCTTGCGCTAGCTACAGATTACTACAGACTGTTCTGTTTTTGACAGATTCTGTTTTTCGTGTGTTGTTTGCTTATTTTGATGAATCTATGGCTAGTAAAATAGTTTATAATCCATAGAGAAGTTGGAATACAGTAGGTTTAACACCAATATAAATAAAGAATGAGTTCATTACAGTACCTTGAAGTGGTATTTTGTTTTCTTTCGCTTACGGAGCTCACGAGTTTTCTATTTTGAGTTTTGTGTTGTGAAGTTTTCAAGTTTTGGGTAAGAATTTGATGGATTATGGAACAAGGAGTGGCAAGAGCCTAAGCTTGGGGATGCTGTTGGCACCCCCAAGATAATCCAAGGACACCAAAAAGTCAAAGATTGGGGATGCCCCGGAAGGCATCCCCTCTTTCGTCCACTTCCATCGGTAACTTTACTTGGAGCTATATTTTTGTTCACCAACATGATATGTGTTTTGCTTGGAGAGTCTTGTATTATTTTTGTCTTTGTTTGCTAGTATGCCACAATCATCGTCCTTGCTGTACACACCTTTTGAGAGAGCCATACATGAATTAAAATTTGATAGAATACTCTATGTGCTTCACTTATATCTTTTGAGCGTTATAATTTTGCTCTATGTGCTTCACTTATATCTTTTGAGCTAAGTAATTTTGCTCTATGTGCTTCACTTATATCTTTTGAGCTAAGTAGTTTTGCTCTATGTTCTTCACTTAGATCTTTTAGAGCACGGTGGTGGATTTGTTTTAAAGAAACTATTGATCTCTCATGCTTCACTTAAATTATTTTGAGAGTCTATTAATAGCATGGTAATTTTCTTAATAATAATATGCTTGGTATTCAAGATTTGTGAAACTTTCTTTTGAGTGTGTTGAATACTAAGAAAAGATTGAAGCATGATAATTGTTTTGAGATATGGAGGTGATAATATTAAAGTCATGCTAGTGGAGTAGTTGTGAACTTAAAGAATACGTGTGTTGAAGTTTGTGATTCCCGTAGCATGCACGTATGGTGAACCATTATGTGATGAAGTCGGAGCATGATTTATTTATTGATTGTCTTCCTTATGAGTGGCGGCCGGGGACGAGCGATGGTCTTTTCCTACCAATCTATCCCCCTAGGAGCATGCGCGTAGTAATTTGCTTTGATAACTTCTAGATTTTTATAATAAGTATATGAGTTCTTTATGACTAATGTTGAGTCCATGGATCATACGCACTCTCACCCTTCCACCTTTGCTAGCCTCTCTAATACCGCGCACCTTTCGCCGGTATCATACACCTACCATATACCTTCCTCAAAACAGCCACCATACCTACCTATTATGGCATTTCCATAGCCATTCCGAGATATATTGCCATGCAACATTCCATCGTCTAGTTCATCATGACACATCCATCATTGTCATATTGCTTCTCATGATCATGTAGTTGACATAGTATTTGTGGCAAAGCCACCGTTCATAATTTTCATACATGTCACTCTTGATTCATTTCATATCCCGGTACACCGCCGGAGGCACTCATATAGAGTCATACTTTGTTTTAGTATCGAGTTGTAGTCATTGAGTTGTAAATAAATAGAAGTGTGATTATCATCATTCAATAGAGCATTGTCCCAAAAAAAACAGAAAGGCCAAAGAAAAAAAGAAGTTCCAAAAAAGGGGCAATGCAACTATCTCTTTTTCCACACTTGTGCTTCAAAGTAGCACCTTGATATAGCGAGTCTCATATATTGTGCTTCAAAGTAGCACCATGTTCTTCATATAGAGAGTCTCATATGTTGTCACTTTCATTTACTAGTGGGAATTTTACATTATAGAACTTGGCTTGTATATTCCAATGACGGGCTTCCTCAAAATTGCCCTAGGTCTTCATGAGCAAGAAAGTTGGATGCACACCCACTAGTTTCCTTTGTTGAGCTTTCATACATTTATAGCTCTAGTGCATCCGTTGCATGGCAATCCCTACTCACTCACATTCATATATATTGATGGGCATCTCCATAGCCCGTTGATACGCCTAGTTGATGTGAGACTATCTTATCCTTTTTGTCTTCTCCACAACGACAATTCTATTCCGCCCATAGTGCTATATCCATGGCTCACGCTCATGTATTGCGTGAAGATTGAAAAAGTTTTGAAAAAGTTAGAGTATGAAACAATTGCTTGGCTTGTCATCGGGGTTGTGCATGATTTAAATACTTTGTGTGGGGAAGATGGAGCATAGCGAGGCTATATGATTTTGTAGGGATAACTTTCTTTGGCCATGTTATTTTGAGAAGACATAATTGCTTTGTTAGTATGCTTGAAGTATTATTATTTTTTATGTCAAGATAAACTTTTGTCTTGAATCTTTCTAATCTTAATATTCATACCACAATTAAGAAGATTTGCATTGAAATTATGCCAAGTAGCACTCCGCATCAAAAATTCTCTTTGTATCATTTACCTACTTGAGGACGAGCAGGAATTAAGCTTGGGGATGCCTGATACGTCTCCAACGTATCTATAATTTTTGATTGCTCCATGCTATATTATCTACTGTATTGGGCTTTATTTTCCAATTTAATATTATTTTTGGGACTAACCTATTAACCGGAGGCCCAGCCCAGAATTGCTGTTTTTTGCCTATTTCAGTGTTTCCGAGAAACAGAACATCAAACGGAGTCCAAACGGAATAAAATCTTTGGGAACATGATTTTCTCATCGAACGTGATCCAGGAGACTTGGACCCTACTACAAGGGATCAAAGAGGAGGTCACGAGGGTGGGGGCGCCTCGGTGCTCCACCGACGTACTCCTTCCTCCTATATATACCTACGTACCCCCAAACGATCAGAACAGGAGCCAAAAACCTAATTCCACCGCCGCAACTTTCTATATCCACGAGATCCCATCTTGGGGCCTGTGCCGGAGCTCCGTCGGAAGAGGGCCGTCATCATGGAGGGCTTCTACATCACCATAGCCTCTCCGATGAAGTGTGAGTAGTTTACCTCAGACCTTCGGGTCCATAGTTAGTAGCTGGATGGCTTCTTCTCTCTCTTTGAATCTCAATACAAAGTTATCCCCCTCTCTCGTGGAGATCTATTCGATGTAATCTTCTTTTTGCGGTGTGTTTGTTGAGATCGATGAATTGTGGGTTTATGATCAAGTCTATCTATGAATAATAATTGAATCTTCTCTGAATTATTTTATGCATAATTGATTATCTTTGCAAGTCTCTTCGAGTTATCCGTTTGGTTTGGCCAACTAGATTGGTAGTTCTTGCCATGGGAGAAGTGCTTAGCTTTGGGTTCGATCTTGCGGTGTCCTTTCCCAGTGACAAAAGGGGAAGCAAGGCACGTATTGCATTGTTGCCATTGAGGATAACAAGATGGGGTTTATTTCATATTGCATGAATTTATCTCTCTACATCATGTCATCTTGCGTAAGGCGTTACTCTGTTTTTAACATAATGAAATCTTTTTCGTCGTTAGATGACATTTCCTATGTTCATATAGGTGAAACATTAAACACCTATTACTATCTAACATTAATTAATATCTAGCCAAATATATATTCATTTAACATTTGACATTAATATATCTAACTATATTCATCTCTAACAATTGACATTACTATATATTTAACTTTTCTATCTAATTCATCTAACATTCGACATTAATTTAACATTTATATAAACTCAAAATATATAAAAAATTAAATAAACAGAAAAACTCATTAACAAATAATATTTTAATTAGATTATCAAATCTCAGATACCTAAATTTTCTTACTAAAAATAAACTAGTTATATTAATTATTGAACTAGTTCAAATCTCATATACCTAAATAAACTAGTTATATTAATTATTGAACTAGTTCAAAATCTCATATACCTAAATACAAACTAGTTCGACGATTTTCTTACTAAAAATAAACTAGTTATATTAATTATTGAACTAGTTCAAATCTCATATACCTAAATAAACTAGTTTGATAATTTTCTTACTAAAAATAAACTAGTTATATTAATTATTCAACTAGTTCAAATCTCTAGTTCGACAATTTTCTATCTAGCTAATTCATCTAACATTCGACATTAATCAAACATTCGATCATCTAATTAACTTTTCTAAAAAACAGAAAATAAGTAAAAAATGTGTGTGTGTGTGTGTGTGTATGTGTGTGTAGTGTGTACGTATATATGTGTGTGTATGTGTGTATGTGTGCGGCCCCGTACGCCGCCGCCCCGTACGTACGAGCGGGGGCGCCGGCGTACGGGGCGGGGGCGGCGGCGTACGTACGGGCGGGGGCGCCGCCGTACGGGCCGGGTGCGACGACGACG
>NC_041388.1:609097393-609116776 GCF_002162155.2 Triticum dicoccoides | reverse complement strand
GGGGCGGCGGCGCGAGACGGCGACGACGACAGGCGGCGGCGGGGACAGCGACGACGACGACGGACGACGGGCGACGGGCGGCGAGGACGGGTTCGAGCGGCGCGAGAGAGGTTGGAGACGAAAGAAGTGGGGAGATCTAACTGAATTTTCGTAAGTGTTGTATATATAGGAAAGGCCTTTAGTACCGGTTGGAGCCACCAACCGGTACTAAAGGCCTCGCGCTGCCACCCCAAAGTTTAGTCCCACCTCGCCGGGCGAAGGGCAGCCGCACTGGTTTATAAACTCAGTCGCGGCTACCTCTTCGAACTCCTCTATATAACAGGTTTGTGGGCGTAAACTCTGCGCGCTACCCTGTGAGTCTGCTGGGCCTTTAAGGCCTGTAATTGCACGCCTGTGGCCTAGCAGGCCCACAGGCCAGCGCCCCAATTTTTTTATAGTTTCTTTTCTGCTTTATTTTCTTCTATTTATTTCTGTGTAGTTTTTTTTATAGTTTTTTCTTTTCTGTTATATTTATTTTCTTTTATTTATTTGTGAGTAGTTTTATTCATCTAGTTTGCCAAAATTTAACATTTTCAGAGTTCATTTTGTAGTGATTTTCAATTTCACGGTCATTTTGTGAACGATTGAAAAATAGCAAATATAATTTTTTTTTTCTTTTCTGCTTTATTTTTTCTTCTATTTATTTCTGAGTAGTTTTTTCTTTTCTGATATATTTATTTTTTTTTATTTATTTCTGAGTAGTTTTTTTATATAGTTTTTTTCTTTCCAGCTATAGTTTTTTTTCTTTTCTGCTATTTTTTTCTTTTCTGCTATTTTTTCTTTTCTGCAAAACTAGATGGTCAAAGTCTGGAGTTATAACCAAAGTTTAAAAAAAAGAAATGCCGACGTGCAATTAGTTTTTGCCATAACAGAAGAAGTCCGGAGTTGTAATAAGTTAGTAAAAATAAAAAAGAGATGCAATGCTCGTTAATTTGCTTCAAGCCTTTCGGAATAGTGTAAACTGCACTGTGCGTAGCTCCGTGCAATCTACCATATTCGTGAAGGCTTGAAGCTAAGCAACGTGAGCATTGAGCCTCTTCTTCATCGTCTCTGCACTCAGGGCTTATAAACCGCTCCTAGTCCCTCTCTCTTGGCGAGGTGGGACTAAAAACAGCTTGCCATAACCTCATTAGTACCGGTTCGTGGTACGAACCGGCACTAAATGGTGATGGTGGGGCCATAGCCTGACCGCAGGTTGACACAGCCTCTTTAGTACCGGTTCATAACATGAACCGGTAGTAAAGGTTCGCCACGAACCGGTGCTATTGATCGCCGCCACGAACCGGTGCTATTGTATACATTAGTGCCGGCTGAAATTCAAACCGGCACTATTATGCTTCACGTTTGACCCTTTTTCTACTAGCGAAACATGCTCTAATTAGTACAGTATATTACGTACAATCATGTCAATCCTACAACGGGGGCAAACCACAACACACCAAATTCCTAGCTATAAACATATTTATTTAGGCGATCACTACGCCTTCTTCTACGTTATGGCTGTCGCGGTATTATCACAGCAACTCCTGGTGCCGATTCCTCTGAATTAGATGAGCAGTGAGTAGACAGGTAACTGAACCGACAAGCAGCAAAGCCCTTAATTATAAGCACAGGTTCCATCTGAAACTGGGGGCAGGATAAGTCAGGCTATAGAAATATCGTGGATCAACGTAACACAAAATCACTCCACGGTTCAGTTTCAACGATAAAAACAGTGCACATACATGAGCTTCTTCTGAAGACATGTCAGCACCATGCGGAAGACACGACCAATACTCTACTCTTCCAACCAAGGTAAAGGACTCCGTCCCTTTCCTCAAGCCTGTAGCAACTGTGGTAGTTATCCAGCAGCGTTTTGATGGTGTTGTTCACCAGCGAACTCAGTGGGTACGGCCTAAATCCAGCCATTGCAAACCTTGCCTTCCATTTCCCAAACGCCTCAAGCCTCTCAACCCTTTCAGCACCCTCACACGCTATTAAATTGATGACATCCCTTGCAAGACAGTGCTGCTCTGTGCTAATCCGTCTCTTATCATCCCTTGGGAGAGCAACATCTATTGACTCAAACATTGCCGTATAGTATTCGAAGGTCTCCAAGTATCTTGAGAAGAATGGAGCTGTGTTTGTATTCGACTCCTGCTCAACAAGAGTCACAACCCTGGGGGATAGGCTCTTGATCATTCTTATAATCCTGTTCCGGTGATTTTCCGTGCTCACGCTTTCATCAGGAGTATGATGCAGCTCATAGGCAAAATTCACTACAATGACCTCCCCGGGCCTTATATCAAGATGCTCAAGATAAACCTCATGGCTAGCAGCATGAACAGCATTGAACTCAAAGGGCATGCCACACGACGCAGAGACACTATGCAATCTTGTCCCAACCATATCCAGTCCACCACCTCGGGCATAAGCAGAGTTTGAGTCATCTATGCCAGTGATTCTTAGGCATGGTGGACCCCCAGACCTCGCTGCAAGAGCCTCAATGATAGTTATCCACTGGCTCCCCTGTGCGATATGGAAATCGATGATGTGAACGAAGTTCTCGCTTTTGATAGCCTCTGCTATGGCACCATTGGCTGACATGTAACTAAACCTGTAGAATGGGCAGATCTCAGAAAGGTGATGCATGTGAGATATTAACTCAGAGCTTGTAGGTTCTTTGCACTTCAAGGATTTATACAGCTTACTTCCAGAGAAAGAGAGCCTGGCCACAAGCCCTTCCAACATGTATGCTCCTAGGCGTTGCATTGGATCTCCAGAGATAGACACCAGCTGACGTAGCTCAGATATCAGCACTTCTGTATGTATATCATTCTCTGCAGCAGCCTTACCACATGCTATGATCACCTGCTTCAAGTCTCCTGTATTAATTCCCAGAACCTGTCTCCAGTTACCTTGTTTCAAAAGATTCTTGGCTTGCAATAAGCTCTTGGGGCTGTCACAGGATATGTCCAATTCAGGCCCAAGAATTGCATTTTCTAGAGTGCTGTTAAACCATATAATGTTCAGGTCCAAGGGGCGCATCACGCACCGGTTTAGTTGAGATAAGTTTCGGTCTAGGTTGATTAGAGTATATGGTTGTAATCTCCTCATGTATATATTATCTCTACTTTCCTTGTACCTCAAGATGTAATCTCAACAAACTTGTATGCTTATCAGGGATATGCCCCTGCCTATATTAACACGAAACCGTCGCCTCGAGAGAGGTACGACGTTCTCCGCTGTTTCACATGGTATACAGAGCCACCTCTATCCATCGCATCTAGCAAAACCCATCCACCGCCAGCCATGTCGTCCTCCTCCAGCACCGTCCAGGCTTCCCTTGGGCAGGTTGCAGAAAAGCTCACCCGCACCAACTACGTCCTGTGGCGTGCGCAGGTGACACCGCAGCTGAGAGGGGCTGGCCTCTTCGGCTACACCGACGGCTCCATGCCGGAACCTATCAAGATCCTCGTCACGAAGGACAAAGATGGGAAAGAAGAGCAGACGCCGAACCCTCTCCATCCGATCTGGTTCAAAGAAGGGCAGCAGGTACTCGGATACTTGCTCAATACTCTCACCAAAGAGGTCCTCGTGCAGGTTACCTCCATCGCCATGCCGCACGAGCTCTGGGCGGCTCTCGCCCACATGTTCTCGTCGCAGTCTCGAGCCCGCATCAACAACATCCGGGTTGCTCTCTCCACGGTGCAGAAGGGGACGCAATCTGTTGCCGCCTACTTCGCCCAGATGAGAGCACTCGCCGATGAGCTCGCAGCCGCCGGAAAGCCCATCGATGACGATGAGCTTGTGTCCTACATCACCGCCGGCCTCGACATGGAGTATCAACCCCTCGTCTCCGCCAATGACAAGCGCACCGACACCATCAGCATCGATGACCTCTACGCTTAGATGAGCAACTTTGATCAGCGCCTTGCCCTCTACAACAACAACTCGGGTGGGGGCTTCAAGTCATCTGCCAATGTAGGCTCTCGCGGCGGCGGCCGCGGCGGTGGTGGCTCACGCTACCGTGGACCTCCGCGCGGCAAGGGAAAGCCGCCATCTGGCGGAAACAGCAGCGGTGGCAACTCCTCCCGTGGTGGCGGCGGTGGCGGCGGGCGGCCCTCCAACAACAACAATAGGGGCCGTCGTGGTGGCAGGCCTCGCGCCAACCCTGATGCGCCGCGATGCCAAATCTGCGGCAAGCTAGGCCACACCGCCCGCGACTGCTGGTATCGCTATGAATATGATGGCGAATCCTCACAAGATGAGAAGGTTGCAGGTGCTGCTGATGGCTCCTACGGCATCGACACGAACTGGTACGTGGACAGTGGTGCAACTGACCACATCACGAGCGAGCTGGAAAAGGTGACAGTTCGTGAGAAGTACCATGGACAAGACCAAGTTCACACTGCCAACGCAGAAGGTATGAGCATTAGCCACGTTGGTCATTCAGTGACCCCCCATAGAAATATCCGTCTAAGAAAATTTTTGCATGTCCCTAGTGCTTCTAAAAATCTCCTTTCAGTTCATCGCATTGCCATTGACAACCATGTATTCCTTGAGTTTTATCCGTTTTTCTTTTTGATCAAGGATCAGGTCACGAAGAAAATTTTGTATCGAGGTAGATGCGTTCGAGGGTTGTACCCGTTGATTTCGGAGCTTAGGAGATTGAATAAACAAGCCTATGGTGTCACCAAAGTCTCTTCAACACGGTGGCATGATAGATTAGGGCATGCATCTTTTTCTTTAGTTGAACATTTGCTTAAAAAGAATAAGCTCCCGTTTGTTGGTGAGCGAGATCGTGAAACAATTTGTGATTCATGTCAGTGTGCTAAAAGTCATCAACTACCTTATCCTGTGTCTACAAGCATCTCCACCAAACCTCTTGAGCTCATTTTTTCCGACGTTTGGGGTCCTGCACCTAAATCAGTTGGCAGACACACTTATTACGTAAGTTTTATCGATGACTATAGCAAGTACACGTGGATCTATCTCATCAAAAAGAAATCTGATGTCTTTCAAGTTTTTCACAACTTTCAAGCACTAGTAGAAAGAAAGTTTGATTGCAAAATCCTAGCTCTCCAATCCGATTGGGGAGGGGAGTACCGCAACCTCAACTCCTTTTTTCAGCAAGTTGGCATATCACATCACGTGTCATGCCCCCATGCTCACCAGCAAAACGGATCAGCCGAGCGCAAGCACAGGCATATAGTTGAAGTCGGCTGGCCTTACTTGCTGTTGCCTCTATGCCTTTGAAATTCTGGGATGAGGCCTTTCTCACCGTAGTCCACCTCATAAACATGTTGCCAAGTAGAGTCATCAACAATGAATCTCCAGTAGAACGTCTCCTTCACACAAAACCAGATTACACATCTCTACGAGTGTTTGGGTGTGCGTGTTGGCCGAATCTTCGGCCATACAACAACCACAAACTCATCTTCCGATCCAAACAGTGTGTTTTCTTGGGCTATAGTCCACAACATAAGGGTGTAAAATGTCTTGATGTATCCACCGGATGTGTCTATATTTCCCGTGATGTTGTGTTCGATGAAACTGTTTTCCCTTTTGCACAACTTCATCCCAACACCGGAGCCCTTCTTCAAAAGGAGATTCTTCTTCTACCTTCACACCTCACGGGTCGTGCCAATGGGGATGTTTTAGACACTAATGACCAATTGTTGACTAATCCTCTTACTGATGATGGTCTTGAGTCTTGTGATGCAACAGAAAAAAAATTGTGCAGAAATCGGTGAAGAAATCAGCCCAAATCATCATTTTATGCTTCCTGGACAAAACAGCAGCATCATCGGCGCGGATCTACCTTGGGATCCAGGCGCATCCTCCTCGGGATCGGTTCTGCGCCAGTCTGCTGCCCTGGCCCCCATGGGATCCGCGCCCTTCGCGCCAGGCCGATCTGCCTCGAGCCCCGCATCGCCACACGCCACCAGCGGCTCGGTGGATCGCCTGGTCATCGCTCCGCGCCAACCAACCAGCGCCAACTCCAGCCGCCAGCGCCTGACCCCCCGCCCGGCCCCGCGTCTGGCCCCGCACCTGGTCGGTTTGGCCCCGACACGCGCTGCTACGCGCGGCGCCCATCGAGGCAGGATACGGGTGCTGATTCTGGTGCGGATCCCGCTGCAGCTCCTGTCCCACCGGCGCAATCATAGCGAAATCATGCGCCCCCTGCTAGATCGGGATCCTCTGCAGCGACTTCTTCTTTAGCTTCACGTGCGCCGGCCACAGAAGATCCGGTCCGCATGTCCTCGCCCAGCGAGCCTGCAACTGTTCCTGGCGCTGGATCTTCTGCTGATCCTTCTACACCACCTCGCACTAGGCTTCAGAGGGGAGTTACTCAACCCAAAATTACAAGTCTTTAGCAAAGTTTGGACTTGCTTGTGTTTCACATGAACCAGATATTCCACACTCTGTTGCAGAAGCTCTAGGCGATCCCAAGTGGCAGAAGGCTATGGAAGATGAATACATGGTGCTCCACAAAAATAAAACTTGGCACTTAGTTCCAGCACGTCAAGGCAAAGGTAAAAATGTTATAGATTGTAAATGGGTCTTCAGAATTAAAAAGAAATCTGATGGCACCATAGATCGTTATAAGGCTAGAATAGTTGCAAAAGGTTTTAAACAAAGGTGCGGTTTAGACTATGAGGATACTTTTAGTCCTGTAGTAAAGGCTGCTACTATTCGCCTCGTTTTGTCTATTGCCGTATCCAGAGGATGGAGTCTACGCCAGCTAGATGTTCAGAACGCGTTTCTTTATGGTGTTCTGTAATAGGAAGTGTTCATGAAACAACCTCCTGGGTTTGAAAATAGACAAAAACCCCTCCACATATGCAAGCTTGACAAGGCTCTATATGGATTAAAACAAGCTCCTAGAGCATGGTATTCTCGGTTGATTTCAAAGCTTCAAGGACTTGGGTTTGCTCCATCCAAGTCTGACACCTCACTGTTTATTTTCAACAAGTCAAATACATCTATATTTGTGCTTATATATGTTGATGATATTATTGTCACAAGCTCATCTGATGAAGCTATTTCAGCACTGCTCAAGGATTTGAACTCTGAGTTTGCTCTCAAGGATCTAGGAGACTTGCACTACTTCCTTGGCATTGAAGTAAAAACAAATGGAGATGAGCTTCACTTGTCCCAAGAGAAGTATGCCACTGATCTTGTAGCAAGAGCAGGGTTGCAAGGTTGCAAGGCAGATCCAACACCTCTATCCAGCTCTGAGAAACTATCCTTAACAGAAGGGAAACTCTTGAATCAAGAGGACAGCACCAGGTATAGAAGTATGGTTGGTGCACTGCAATATTTAACTCTGACTAGGCCTGATATTTCTTTTGCTGTGAACAAAGTATGTCAGTTCCTTCATGCACCCACTACAGTACATTTGACAGCTGCAAAACGCATACTCAGATATGTCAAGAATACTTTCAGTGTTGGACTCACCTTCACCAAGTCACCATCAACACTTGTAAGTGCCTTTTCTGACTCTGATTGGGCAGGTTGTCTTGATGACAGACGCTCAACAGGTGGTTTTGCAGTGTTCTTTAGTCCAAATTTAATCTCATGGTGTGCTAAAAAACAAGCTACTATGTCTAGATCCAGCACAGAAGCAGAATACAAAGCACTAGCAAATGCTACTGCAGAAATTATTTGGGTTCAGTCATTAGTGAAAGAGCTTGGGATACATAGTAAACAGGCTCCATGCTTATGGTGTGACAATCTGGGTGTCACCTATCTTTCTGCTAACCCAATATTTCATGCAAGAACAAAACATATCGAAATAGATTTTCACTTTGTCAGAGAAAGAGTAGCAGAAAAAAAAGCTGGATATATTCGGTCTCAAGACCAAGTTGCAGATGGCTTCACTAAAGCTTTGCCTACCAGAGGTTTTGAAGAATTTAAGCGTAATCTCAACTTGTCCAAGTTGTGATTATGGGAGGGTGTTAAACCATATAATGTTCAGGTCCAAGGGGCGCATCACGCACCGGTTTAGTTGAGATAAGTTTCGGTCTAGGTTGGTTAGAGTATATGGTTGTAATCTCCTCATGTATATCTTATCTCTACTTTCCTTGTACCTCAAGATGTAATCTCAACAAACTTGTATGCTTATCAGGGATATGCGCCTGCCTATATTAACACGAAACCGTCGCCTCGAGAGAGGTACGACGTTCTCCGCTGTTTCACAAGTGCCAAGAGAATCAGTTGTCGAGAAGTATTCAGTCTGTTCGTCAGTTAGACTTGCACCTGTGATCATCTCATCCGTTGGAACCTAGAATCCAGGAATCGTTAGGTGGTTGATGGAAAAATGCAGGATGGAATTGTTGATTGTGCCATAGCAGTAGGTAACTTTATTTACTGGTAGAAAATTGTGCAACGGAGTTGGCTGTGCTGAAAGTGATCCCTGATCATTTAAGATATTTGCATGTGTCATAGAAGCATCGGGCTGACCATGTCCTACAGCAAGTTGATCCCCAAAACTATCAGAAACAACAACAATAATAGTAGTAGTAATAACAATAATAATCTTGCAATGAAACAGAAATTACAGTCTTGAGGATGTGTGATGCAAAACTAGGCAGGTGTTTAATATTGACCTTGATGCACCGTATGTTCTTGCTTCGAATCACCAGCGTCATTGTTTGACAGGACTTCGGCCAGTGAGAACCCAATCAATGAATGTCGATCACCAAATTCTGCAATAAATTGAATTTTGAGAAACATACAACAACGAAGTTCATTGATGGAATGCAGTATTAAAGCTCACCGTTCTGTGCAGCTATGTCATTAGGATATTGCGATGTCCTTTTAGCTTGTACGGAAGGACCTGCATCATTGTTCAGAGGCACTGCACGGACAGGGCAGCCATTCATCATCAAATAATCAGGAATAAGAACCCCTGATTTTTCCCGCTCCTCGAGTTTCTTTAATGCGGACATTTTCCTGCTCTTCACTTTAAGCTGTAACAGAATCTTTCTTTTATGTCATCACCGTCATAATGTACTAGAACATGCTTGCTTTTATTTGGACTGCAGCAAAGCATCTGATGATCATAACTTTATAAAGCTTCTACATCATCGAAAAGCAATATTTTAGTGTGATAGCAATGTATTGGTGCCAGCAAAATGCTTCTATTTTCCCTGCTATTTTTATGATGAATTTGTCTTTTTATGGGTTTTCTTTAGGTGCACCGGGGTTGTCGCTAGCTCCCCCTTATGTTGAATTCTACTGTGATTGAAGGGGTTTAACAACATGCTTTTATCATACGCTTATAGGAAATAATAAACTCCATATTAGTAGTTTACCTTTTTTGGAAGGAAAACTGTAACGGGGGCCCCGGCGGTATAAATAGGATAAAAACCAAAATTCATGTCCTCGGGTACTTGAACCCCGGTGGTGGGATTGTACTCCACTCCCCCAACCAAGTAAGCTAGGCTCACTTCTCTAACATCAATTTACCTTGTTTTTGTTCAGCAATGCAGTTATAGGTTAGCCAATAGCTGTTCATTGTGACGCTGAAGTATTCAAAGTTCCACAAGCAAATTTTGCTATACCTTGTTACCGTGACAACATTTGCAAGTTAATTGCCAGCACACTATTACTTTAGTGTATATAACAGCCTAATTATGATGGACATGGAATAGTGTCACATGCATACCTGCTGAAACTGATCAAGGTCACTGACAGGAACATAATCTCCATTGGTCAGCACACCGACAAGATCATAAAAAACATTGAATAAGAGTTCACAATTTTCCTCTGCAACTCCATAAGAATAGATCTCAACCCCAGGATCACATGTGGTGGCATGTGTACCATGGTACTCCAGTCCTCATCCTTCATGCCAGTAAGCTATTTGCCAGAAGTTAAGAGTTTTCTCAGCAAATAATGAAGTGCTTGTCATCCAGCACACTCCTCTTCGACGTGCGACTGCGCCATCTTTAAAATATGTGGTTTCTTGCAGCTCTGGCGGCCGCTTAGCCGCATCCAGGATTGGAACGCCATCAACACCCTCATCTCCGACCTTCGAGCGATGGCCTTCCGTGTGGCGCCCCCGCTTCCGCCGCCTCCTCCAGAGCCAGACTAGGCTTCCGGCTATCTCCGTTGGGCCGGTGTGCCGGCCTCTTTTTTTTTCCTTTTTTGGGCTTGTTGAGTTGTGCCCTCAGCATTAACCTTGGTACCTTGTTGTGTGTGTGAGTGCATTTGTGAACCTTCACGCCTTGTGCGTGTGTGTGGCTGTATTCGTGTTCCATGTTTGTGGATTGGGCGGTTTGCTTTACATACAAAGCGGGGCGAAAGCTTTTTTCGGTAATAATGAAGTGCTAGCAGATATTATAGTCCACATGAACATTTAGCATTATGCAGTCCAAGCAAGTCCTAGGAGGTACTGGGCGTATTAATTATATCTATTGCAGGTAATTTGAAACACTAAAGACTGTAGAAACATCATTACATTTTTAAAAGTCTATAACTATACATTTACCTTTTGGAGACCAGATTTATCTCTGTGATAATGACGCATCAAGCGCTTCACTGTAGTAATATTTTTATCAGCTAGGTCATTGCAAAGCTTCTCCTTTAGAGAAATGTTCTCCAAACGATGTACCGCTTCTTCTGTAGATGGAGGATACTTCTTTCCATTTACTGAAAGTAAACAAATGTTGGATGTCTTATGCCAATATATAGGATCGTTTCATTATGGATACCACTGTGTCTGATGATAATAGCATTCAGCAAAGGATTAATGTACATGGTAAGCTGCAAATCGATTTACCATGCATATTACTGATCTACGACCAAATATACAAACATTAGAAAATTAAGACGGTCCCATTCTTTCGGTATTCCACAGGAAATGGATAACTCAAAATAAAATATGTATTGAGCAAAGAAAATTGCAATCTCAATTTTGTTACAGAACTAGCCATTCCCTTCCAAAAGCAGAACATTAGTGCCAAGACTTCATATTTCCAGATAAATAATGCCACTGCATGTATAAGGCCATAAAACTTTATGAAAGATATGATGTGTGCTTTAATTATTTTTTTACTTGAATAATCTTGGCAGCCACTTAGAGGAGGAACATGTTTCTCAGCTGACAATGTCAAACAATAAACGTTTCATTGAATGAGCAGATTGCACCACTGTATTAAAATTTCCAATGCAGTACAATTAAAAATATTGATGCCCCGAATAGATAAAGGGTATACTCGTATACTCACATGCGCTTTGGTGGTCTTTGACGACAAAAGGATCAGTAATTGCTTCTTGAACTCTGACCGCAAGATCCTGTCTTTCAACTCTTGCTGTCAATCTTAACTTTTTCCTGTAGCTCTCCGTGAAGAAAAAGGAGCCAATACAGGCCTCACCATTTGTTAAATTAACTACAACTGTTAAGACTGACTCTTTCCCATTATACATATGTATCTGCTTGTTGAATTCCTCTTTGGTGAAGTCCGCTTGTCCTCGCTCAGTAAAGAAATCAGCATGGACTGCTAAAATCTCAATTTGCAATTTAGAAAGGTCGCCCTGTGTGATTTGCTTATCGTTTTCAAATATCACTACCTTAGCATTTTCTCCATTCAGCCATTGTACTGGACAACCAGTGTAAAGGGGGTCTTTTGGTCCTTCAACATCAACAAAGCGCAGCTTGACTCTAGTGGTGCCTCCAGATTCAGGAAAACCTGCCGATATCTGCCTAAATTTTAAAAGAAGATGAGTGAGACAGTTCCAAAAGGAAAATAAAAACATGTACGGCCAGAAAAAAAAATGCCAGATACCTAGGAGGCTCATAAATTCCATTAGGAAGCAAAGCTGCTTGTCGTTCACCAAGTTCTGCAATAGCTTAAATTTTGAGAAAAATGTAACAAACAAGATCAGTGGTGGAACATAGTACTCCCTACGTTTACTTTTATAAGTCGCGGAGCGAAATCATGTGCACCCTCGCTCGGTCGCGCACGAGAATGGTGTTTTCCATTTTTACCCCCGTGTCGGCCGCGAACATGGTAGCGAAACATTCGCATCCCCTCCCTCACACACACTCGCCCACATCCCTCCCTCTCTGACGCACGCTCGCCCGCATCGCCGGCGCCGCCTCTCCCCGAGCTTCTCCCTCGCCCTCTCTCGCCGGCGCCGCCTCTCCCCGAGCTTCTCCCTCGCGTGCGTCGTCAGCGCCCTCTCCCTCGCGCGCATCGCCGGCGCTCTACAGAAACAACTCCATCGTTAAAAATGCGATTTTTCCCCCTCCGGCTCTCTGATCTGCAGTGGCGGTGCTCGATCTGCGGCGTGGACTATCAAGACGGCGCGACGGAGCTGCTTCTGCTGGTTGCCGGCCCGGAGCTGCTGCTGCCGGTCGTCCGCCCGGATCTGCTGCTTCAGGCGATGCCCACATCGCCGTTACCCTCCCGCTCCTCTTCCTCCTCAGCATCAACGGCGGGGGTGCTGGGAGGGGGAGGGGTGGATGGGCCCTTCTTCGAGCCGTACAACCATCGCAGAGCAGAGCAGGAAGCTCGTCTCCGAGGTGAGGATTTACCGCAGCCGCTGCAGTTAAATGCATCTAGTTCATCCTCTGTAGTCTGTATTCTGCTCTTCTCACCTCACCTTCAGTTAAATGCATCTGGTCATGGATATGATTCAGAGCATCAGATTCACAAGCATGATGGATGGAGGGATCTGTCAAATGGTGCGGCTCCTTGTGCTACAACGACAGTGACATGCCGGCCTCCCACACGCACATAGCATGCACTGATTGACACCTCAGTAATCAAATGCAGGGGAGTAGCTAGCTTTGCTTGTATGTGTGTGTACTAAGATGAGGCAGTTATCAAATTAAGTGTCTTCTGAAAGCAACAAATATGATGATGATACAGTACAAACTTGTAAGTCACATCAAACTCTGCTTCTGCAAAAAAGAAAAACAACTCTACCTCTGTTTTGGAGAAATAAAAGTGAAGGAGAAAGATTGTGTGTGTATGGATGAAAATCAAGCAAAGACAAATGATGTCCAGGCCACTTTAGTGTTCACCACTTGATCCTCTCCACCTAATTTGCCTTGCAGATTAACAGATGTGGTGGAGTATATCTTCTGGAATGGGTATGAACCGTCCAAAGTTCAGGTAATCTACTTACTGCAGATGGAGTAGTTGCCCTTTTACTCAACTGAATGAAATACTCCATAATTTAAATATCTTGTGCTAAATATGCGATCTCGTTAGAAATTCTCCATAATTTAACCCAACCGAAAGAGTTGATCGACATGAATTTTTCTGGAGTAGTTCGCCAACAGTACATTGAATAAAAGTTCAGTTAAGCAAGCATGATACTCCTATTTTTGGAGTAAAAATTCAGTAAAGAGCTTGGCATCTCAGTTTGCATCTAGGAGTACATCTAAAACTTCCTATGAGTGTATATTCTTTGCTGCAGAGAATATATACTCCTATCAAACAAGTAAAGAATATACTCCTAGTTGGAGTGTTTTGCAACTTGCTAGGAGTACTGGGGTATCAATCTATCTATAGCAAGTGATTCAGTTCTCTTCTTTTCCAACCATAAATACTGGAGTATATATTCCAATATACAGCAAGTAGTCCAAGTATAAGCTGGAGTATATAGCAATATATAGCACAATATAGTCTGTGGCAACAATAATTATAGACCTCAAGTTCACACATAAACACATACTCCTTTGCTTGTAAGCACGGAATACACAAGTACTACAACAAACTGGAGTAGAATACACAACAAGTACACACAGATTACACAACAAACTGGAGTAGGATCAGCGTCCAAGCATCTCTAGTGCCATTGCATACACTTCGGGAGGAACTGAGATCATGGGCGGTAGCAGTTGTAGCCTTTCTAGCCTATCCTTGTTCATGTGCGGGATTTTGTATTTATTGGCTCCACCATTCTTCATTACTTCAACCATGCAAGTCTGCAGAGTTATGAATACTCTGTTAAGTTTTGAAACTTCATATCCATCGAACTCCTCTTGAACACCTTTAATCAGCTCTGGAATAGTTTTCGGACTTTTGCAGTCTGTTAGCGACTGAATCGAGCTGAAGAACCCAAGGTCCAGGGCGTTCATGTCCGGAGAATTTGGAGGCTGATACATTATTCTGATGTCCAGGCCACTTTCGTCCACAGCTTCTGCGAATGCTTGATCATTAGGTAGGATATGTGTTCTCGCGTTATCTTGCTGGATAAAAATGGGTTGTCCATCATCATCTGCAGGCCACAATGCTTGAATCGCTGGCACAACCTTCTGTATAATGTACTCTCTCATCACATCCCTCGTCACTATGACAGGCTTTGTTTCCAATGTCCCTTTTTCCCTGTTCTTGCTTTTTTTTGCTGCTGCAGTCACTCTCACGAATGGCCATACCCCAATTTTTCCAGAGAATGTCATGTTCCCATCTTCATCAAACCGTGGTCTTGCTACCGCTGTGAGAAACATCACTTTTCCAATCGAGTTTTTGACAGGTCTTTCCGGGTCCTCTTCGTCAGGCAGCAGATAGTAGTTCCTCTTTCTCTTGGTCATGGAGAACCATTTTTCGTCGATGTGAACAATATTATGCATACTCCTGAAACTTGGGCTTACATCTCCTAATGTTGCCTCATCTATCATAGAGAGGCAAAAATCCACCCTATCTCTCTTATTTTTCTCTGTCAGTACCGGCTTTACCCTGTTGGAGTGTCTCCTTATCTTATTCAACTTGAACTTCTTGTATAGTGTAGTAGGGCTTACACCTAGTGCCTTGGCTAGAGATCGAATAGTTGACCTCTTGTTTAAGGGAATTGTCGGAATGAGAGATAGGATATCATCATAAGATTTTCTTCCACAATTTTCCTTTCTTTTGTTTGAAACATCCACCTCCTGACCAAGGCCTTTCTGTTTCATTGCCGTCTCCCATATTCTTTGAATAACTCGAACATGTGCTCCAAATATTGCAGCCACGTCCTTCTTATCAGTTCTCTTGAACTTGCCTCCTCTACTCTTATGGAGGGTTTCCAAGGACATGTAAGCGGCATATCTCTGCGCATCAGTGAGCCAATTCCTTTGCCTTTGTACTCCTACAATAGCAATAGAATAATTAAATTAATTATTGCAAGAATATTAAAAATTGGTTGCTGGAAATGTAAACAAGAGGTCAACAATAGCAACAACAATTCCATAGGATAGGAGTATTGCTTGCTTTGCTTGCTGTAAATATAAACATAAATGTTGCTTGCTGAAAATATAAATGTAAACTAAACTTGTAAATATAAACTAAAGTGTTCAGTTCCGTATACCTCAAAACTTGTAAATATAAATAGATTATAAACTAAACTTAACTTGCAGCAATTTCTTTTCCATTCGTAGCTGTCAGGGTATATGCTAATTTTGAGGGTAAATATGTTCAAGAGAAACTGGTCAGATAGGCTTTGTTCCTGCTGAACTGAATTGTCTATATGTGAATGTAACCTGGTAAGGGGACATTTTGGCCTGAAAATAGATATTTGGAGCTATGCTCTTGGCATGGTTCTGAACTGAAACTTATGTAGCCATTTTTGTTTTAACGCATGAGTGTCGTGCACCCTTCTTTGATAGCTTGGGCAAGGCATTTCAAATAATTGGAGATAGGGGTCCCATGAACACGTAGCTGTCAGGGTATATGCCTATTTACACACACATACATGCTGTCAGAGTATATGTTTATTTACACACACATACATGGAGTTTGTTCAGTTTGCCTATAAGCAAATGAGACAAAAACTGAAAATGTCCCTACAATTAATGTCCAGGAGACCTCTGTTGCTTGTTGAAAATGTAAATGTTGCTTGTTGAATAACCTATGAACAAAATGAAGCTTCCTCATATGCACTATTCAATCTTAGCAATCCCTTCTCTGTTACTTCCGAGGCATAATTTGATGCAAGATTAGAAGAAATTATACCTGAATTTTGACCAGCATTGTTGCTTTCTTCTTCAGGTTCTTCGTTGCCTTCTTCAGGTGGAGTGAAATTGAGATCTGGGACTACCATGCTTGAAATTGGGCCAACGAGCTGCTGCTGTTGATGTTGAGGATCTGCTTCTTCCTTGCTGTTGAAGATCTACTGATGTTGTTGGTGAGGAGCTGGACCATCAAAGGTGCTGGACGAGGAGCTGGGCCGGCTTTCAGCGAGAAGCCAACAAGGATCACCGAGCCTGGAGGTTGTGGAATACGCAGATCCTGGGCAAGGAGCAGCGAGGTGTTGGGCGAGGAGTTATGCCGGCTTCCGAGCTCAACTTCTCCTGGCCTTCTCCCCTGGCTCCCCTGGCTCAGGGCTAGCTGCACCTTGCCGACGACGCGGGGAAGAAGGGAGGCAGTGCTGGCGAGGTGCGCTGGGGCTGGTGGCCGGCGGCCGGCGAGGTGTGGTCCTGGGGCCGGCGGTGACCAGGAATCTGGGCGGCGATGAGGATGAGATCCTGGGCGGCGATGAGCGGGAGACCCTGGGCGGAGAAGTTGGGCGCCAGGTGAGCAGCGAAGAGATCTTGGGCGCGAGGTGGGCAGCGACGCGCTGGGCGAGGAGAAGCCGGGTGCGAGGTGGGCGACGACGCACTGGGAGAGGAGAAGCCGGGCGCGAGGTGGGCGACGATGCGCTGGGCGAGGCGATTCCGATATTTTTTGAATTTCAATTGATCGATTGGAAGGGGTATTGTTGTCCATTACCCTTTTTTTGGGGCTGTCGGAAATTTTCTTCCGCGCCTTACAAAAGTGAACGGAGGGAGTATTAAAATTCACCTTGTTGTGCAGTCATGTCTGTAGGATATTGCCATGCCATTCTAGCTTGTTTGGAAGGGCCTGCATCATTGTTCAGAGGCACTTCACTGACAGGGCGGCCATTGTTCATGAAATAATTAGGGGTGAGCCCCCCTGGGTTCTCCTGCACGTCAAATTTCTTATACGCATAGGTACACTCAGTTTCTGTCTCATTCAGTCTATCAACAATATTCTTTACAGTTGGCCTTTTGTGTTGATCCTCCTGCACACAACTTAAACCTATTTCAATACATATCTTTACTTGCTTGGAATATGCCTTCATCAGACTCGATGTTTCATGTGGTCTATTTGTCCAATTTTCCTGTACCTACCGATTTAGAGTACAAAAAAATGATAATATCTTAGAATAATCAAAGTATTTTTATGAATTACATGCACATTATCTTGATAAAGGCAGCACGTTCTCTTACCAAATTAGTGAATTCGTGGGAAGACATTTCAGCGCTTTTGTAGTAGCCCGCCCGTCCTGCCATTATCTTTATGATGACGACACCCAGGCTGAATATGTCAAATTTACTTGAGATTAAATAGTTGCGTATGTATTCCGGCGGTAAGTACCCTCTGCATCACACATGTTATACAAATGTTACTGTTACTACACATCTAATCCAAAATACATTTACCTTCTCCAATTTCAGTTCATATGAAGAATGCTTACTGTGTTCCTAAAGTACTTTTTGTAGCTCGCGTTCGTTCATCTCCAAACAGCCTAGATATCCCAAAATCTGCAATTCTGGGAACCATGTTCTCATCCAGCAATATGTTGGCTGGCTTTAAATCCAAATGATAAATAGGTGGCTCTAATTTAGTGTGGAGGTATTTCAAACCCTGGCAAATCCCCTTAATTATTCCGTAGCCTGTGTGCCAATCATATTTATCACATTCATCTGCAGCACCAAATAAGGGGAATTCTCGAGAGGTAAATTCTAAGGATGATACCTTAACATGCTATGGTCTCGAAAAAAAAGAAACCTTAATATGGTAAGTAAAACAAGGAGAACAACATCTTTACCAGAAATATATTTTTCAAGGCTTCCATTAGACATATACTCCAAGCAGAGCGCCCTATGTATCTTTTCCGCAAGAACCAATTTTCCTTCGTACATTGCTGGTACTTCCTGAATATGGTGGCAATAGCCAACTAACCGCACAATATTTCGGTGCTGCAGCCTTGCAAGGTTCTTAAACTCATTATGAAATTGCTCCTCGTCAACCCCGGGCATATCATAGATCTTCTTCACAGCAATCTTTTGCCCGTCTGGATGCACACCCTGCACAACATTTCACATGGTTTAATTTACTGTTTGTAAAGTAGAAAATGCTATGCTTGAATGTGGAAACACAAATCATTTACTGCTACAGGAATGTACGTGAGTTCATCATTAACAAGACCAGTAGAGAAATATATATAGTACTCACTCTGTAAAGAAATATAAGAGCGTTTAGATCACTAAAGTTGACGGGGCTGGTGGTCGACAAGTTTACTCCCGGGGTCCATTGTTGCTGGGGGTTGCCGGACTTGGAGATGACGGAGACGATACAAACCGAGTGGAAATCCTTCTGAATGAAACCAGGTTCATAAGTGGTCATTGGGATATATATATATATATATATATCTTTTGCAGCCCTATGTCCTGTTGTAAAAAGAGGTTTTGTTACTACTCCGTGTTTGCTGTTACTTAGTTATTTTTTTCTGGTCTACTCACGCAGCTTGAAGCCTGGAACTTCTAGTTATAATTTTATCAGCGATAGGCGAAATCCTTTGTGCTCAACTGAACCTGATGCAGACTTTGCTGATCTTTGTTATGGTTAAATCTGGCCTAAAGGTTATATGTAAATAGAGTATACAACTTGTAGACTCATGCACACATAGGCACTCATATGCGACACCTACTAAAGACGATAGTAGGTAAATCACGGATCTTATACATTGACCAAATCACCAAATACCTCTTGTTCAAAATACGGTAGTAGTATGATACTAGTTTGATATTGTTGATGTCAGGAAGCCATGTAAACAATCTATTATCTTACCAAGTAAACCTCTCCAAACGAACCACTACCAAGTTTCCGCTCCTCGGAAAAACCATCTGTGATTTGTAGTAATAAATCGAGGGGCACAGCCGTTGACTCTGAACCTGCATCGTCCATGCTGTTGCAGAAAGAAAGAAATGTTATATTTGACTCCTCATCAGTTGGGCGACTCACCTTCTCCTTATTGACCTCTAACAATAGGCAAATCGAGCCTTCCCAAAAATATGTATAGATGAATGGAACTTGCACAAATAAGATCCAGCTTATACAGCAGTTCTTATTGAAATCTCTAAAAAGGCTTATATTTAGAAACGGAGGAAGTACATGATAATTTACACATAGAGCAAACTGTTGTCAACTGCAAACCCGACAGTAACACAGAGCTGTGATGATAGCAAAAATGCATTGACTTTCAAAATCATCCGATGGATCTGAGGGAGAGTTTTTTTGAGGGAGAGTTAGCTATGGGGAAAGCATTAAGAGTGAGGATCTTGGTAGAGGCCGGCGAGTG
>NC_041388.1:609086679-609096875 GCF_002162155.2 Triticum dicoccoides | reverse complement strand
CACCTGAATATATTTCAAGTGCGTTCATAGAGGTGAGTGTATGCGTGTGTATATAAGCGCTTGCGTCTGTATTGTGTTCAAAAAATAGTCAGCCGACATTACAAGCGTTTACAAGTGATATGAGGAGAGGAACTCACGCCACAAGCCGGTGTGCCCTTTAAGGTATCAGACTTAAGTTGATGAGACCAAATAACCAACTCATCCATGATAGCTCTAACAGAAATAGACGTGTCAATATCAAGGCCTTGGGAAACTTTCTTGTTCTTGGCATCTCATATTTCCAAAAGGATGAGAAGGAACATGAAGGGATGAATTGAAGTGGGCAGCTGCGCGGGAAGCGGAGTGTTGAAGAGCTCGCTAATGGGCGCTGTCGTAGGCCAAATGCCCGTTGCACTCCAAATCCCTTGGGCTGCTGGACAGAAAAAGAAGAGATGGTCGCGATCCTCCACCAAGTGACTACATCTTGGGAAAACTTCAGTATCTAGGATGTTTTTCTTGTGCAGGTTGTGCCTTGTATTAAGGCGATCAAGGTAGAACAACTAACCAAAAATCATAAACTTTTTTGGCACCTTTGAATCGCAAATTTTAGCAAGCCTTGGTTCAGCAAGCTGAACCGAGAGAGCAGCATGCGTGCCACGAGTGGAGAAGGCAACACCGTTGAGCAAGCGACAGGTATCCAGGACCTAAGAAAGCAAACAGTCCTGCAACAACGAGTTTAAAGAAGTGAGTTTTGCGACGGCAGTAGAGGTTAGCCGATTACGAAGAACAAGCTTGATCCCATCAACGGAAGGAATTCGTTTAGTCAACGCCAAGCGGAGACAGGGGGGTGGAGGGTGGGTTGCGCTTGTGGGAGAAAGGGAGAGATTCCCTTTTCATCATCTGAAAAAAGGGTAGCCTAGTAGCTATTCCATCCGCGATTTAAAAGAAAAAAAGCTATTCCATTCGTGATTAAAAGAAAAAGAAAAGGCTATTCCATCCATTCACCGTTACACTTACAACCTTCTAAACACGTCAAAGGAGATCTCTTTATACCCCTTTCATAATAAAGGGTAGGATGATCTTTTTCAAAAGTATGTCACCCGCGCCGGTATGTGTACATACTGCTCGTACATACACAAACACCCCTACGTTTAAAAAAGTGTGCGGGGCGTGATTCAAACCCACGACATCCTTGTTGAGCGTACGCTGTAGTAGCCAACCAGACAACTCACCTAATGTGAATACTTATATTTCTTTCTTTCTTCTTTCTTCTGTTCGTGTCCCACTAAACGAGGAGGTCGCAGGTTTACATTTCTTCTTTTATGGTTTTGTTTGGCCGAGGAGGTTGAGGGTTATTTTGTTTTCCATTTTTTCTGGTTTTGCCTAGCCGGTCTTACTTCTTTTGTTTCTTATTCTCTTTCTCTTTATTTTTTTCATTTTCCTTTGCTTTTATTAATATTCATGATTTTTTAAAAAAATTAAGAAAAATTGTATTTTGTATTTTTTAATTCACAATTTGTTTAAAAAAATTGATGATAGCGACCAGTTTACCATAGCGAAACTGGTCTTTCTCGCATTATTTAATTTTTGTTTCTTTTTCAAAAAAAAATCCTTTTTTGATTCTTTTCTCTTTTCCCAAAAAATTGAAGTTTCAAATTTTATTCAAAACTTACTTTAAAAGCTTTTACATAATTTTGAAAAAAAATATTTGTATGTTTAAAAATTGCTCAGGATGTCAAAACATGAACATTTTAAAAAAGAGCAAAGAAAATTTGGAACACAAACATTTTTGAAAAATGGACTAAAAAATTGAAACTAAAAAACTCAGAAGTATGAACAAAAAATTCAAGCGATTTTTTTGAATTTCCCTGAAATTATTTTATATTTGCATAGAAAAACAATTAAAGATAGGAACATTTTTAAATTCCGAAAAAACATTAAAAGCATGAACATTATTTGAAACTCCCCAGATTTTTTTTGATTATTTGAACAAATTAAAAAAAAATTGAATTTGTGAACAACTTTGAAAACAGGAACATTTTTGTATCGATGAATTTTTCCAAATCCGTGAGAGCTTGGGCTTCCCCAATAGGCGCCTGAAGGGAGCGATATCGTCGCCTAGTTGGTGCCGGAAATGATTTAAATATGTCATGGATGCCTATCATGGGCATGTCCACCTGCTTGCAAAAGTTGGGGTCATTTTAAGAATGTCCAAAAATAGACCATATTCAAGAGAGGGTGTCCAGATAGGCCAGAAGGCTCTGTCTATGAGCTCGTTGTTTCTCGACATCCTTGAAATGCCGTCAATTTTTTTCATGTTATTTTATGACAAATTCATGGCATCATGCCAAGTTGTTTGGGTTTTCGACAAGTTTTGCCTTTTCTACAGTTTCTTGGTGAAAAAAGGCCGATAAATGGACGGATATGCCGCAATGTACAAACGGTGTCAGAAGTCGTTCAACCTAGCATGGATGCCTCATATTTTTGTGCCAAGCTGCTGCAAGAAGTTGGGCTCATTTAACCATAGTCCAAAAATCCCCAGTTTAGAGGAGTGTGCCAGACTAGGCTAGACGGGGGCATCCCTGAGCATGTAGTTTTTTCTGATTTAAATACTTGTGCTATTAGCAATTTCTGTTATTATCAACCAACATTAATATTTCTTATGCCCAAAACATTTCTTGAAATTTGCAAAAAGAAATTTGAATTTCAAATTTTGTATGAAAATTTTACAAACCTGAACACTTTTTTAAAATTATTAAAAATATCCAACAATTAATGAAAATTTTGAATACAAATTGCAAAATTCGTACCTTTTAAAAATATATCATTTTTTAAAACGCAAACTTTCTTATATTGGTGAACAAATTTTTTTTTGAAAACAAGAACATTTCTTGAAATCTAGAATATTCTTAAAAAATAGAAAATATTTGAAATAAGAACATTTTTTGGTATTCCAAATAATATTTCAAACTTTTTAACAGATTTGAAGTGGAATAATAAAGTTCAAAAACAAGAATAATAAATTAATGAAAAAAGAGAAGCAAAACAAAAAATAGAAAATAAAAAACGCTTAGGCCTTGGGCCAACTAGGCAGCGAAATCGCTCTCATCGCGTATTTGACGCTTAGAACTTTTTGTCAAACTTGTAAATGTTTTTGTCAAAAATTGTGAATTTTCCAATTTTGTGAATTTTTTAATTTCGAAAAAGTTAAATTGTTTTTTAAAAAGTTCATGGATTTGATAAAAAATATTCGAAGTTAAGAGAATGTTCATGGTTTTTAAAAGAATGTTCATGAATTAGAAAATTTCATGAAACTAAGAAAAGGGGAAAGAAAATAGAAAAAGAAGAAAAAAGTCCAAAAAAAACCAAAAAAGGAAAGAAAACCAAAGTGGGAAAGCACGCAACACGAAGAAAAAAAGTAACTATGCAAACTAGTTGGCTTCCCAGTTGGTTATAGCGGGTTGAAATAAACCAGTAGGTCCAGAAATTCGAACTCACTCCGCACACCTATTATTTTAGGTTAAAAAAAGGAAAACGTAAAGTACGGCTCATATGTTCCAGCGGCTTTCGAGTGCTAAAAAAACGAAAAAAAAATGTAAAGTAAGGCATATGCGTTCCAGCGGGTGACCCATCACACATGCGAAAGTGAGTACGATTTGCCAAAGGTACATATTACCTTTTATACATTTATTAGTGAGAGGGGGGGGGGGGTATATTGAAGCGGGGGCTCTTACCGTTATAAGATGTTTTTAACTTATTTTCTGAATCGGATGTATATAGACATATTTTAGCGTTTGTTTATTCATTTTAGTTTGTATGTAGTTCATATTAGAGTATCCAAAACATATTATAATAGTGAACGGAGGGAGTAGGTTGGAGGAGAGATATCCAAATGTCAAAGCGGCCGAAAATGCTCCACTTACGGACTCTATCTACACTAAGAGTCTTATAGGCAGACGTGTTGCCTCCTAATTCATCCCTCCCTCCCAGATTTCCAGGGTGGGGCCTCCTTCTTCCAAATTAAGTGATGCCGCCTCCGCTTGTAGGTCTGGCTCTGTGAAAAAATGTCTCTAGCTATAGGATTGCTCCAACGCCGCCATGTTTTTCTTGTGCCGGCAAGCTTTCCAAGCAAGAGGAAACGACAGACAAGTCTTGAATTCAAAATCTCCTGGCTCTGATACTAGCAACAACTTGTCATATAGCTTGTATACAATTTCTCTGTCATATTGTTAGCAGGCCGTTTAGTATAATAATGCTCCTGCGTCGAGAAAAATGCAAAGACCACCAATTAACCAGTATAAAAAAAATACAAAATGCGTAGTAACTTACAAAGGTACCACACACGTACCGATCCCAACCAGCTTGATGCATCGATCGATCATCCCTCCGAAACAAAGTGAGAGGCTGCAGCGTGTTACCAGCTAGCTAGCGCGCGCGAACATGAAGAGCAGGAGACGGCACGGGCCGTCTATATATCTCGCACAAGCCGCCATTAGCTGAAGAAGTCGTGCATGTGTGTGTGAACGATGGAGACGCTGCGTCGCCTGCGCGGGTGCGGGGATTGG
This sequence comes from Triticum dicoccoides, assembly GCF_002162155.2. NCBI lineage: Eukaryota > Viridiplantae > Streptophyta > Magnoliopsida > Poales > Poaceae > Triticum > Triticum dicoccoides. The sequence goes on along the minus strand of NC_041388.1, from coordinate 609,092,331 downwards.
ACGGGGTTAAAGAGGACCGCGAAGACGGGGAGCGGAGACTTGACTTGGCGGCGTAGCACGTTTTTTTTTTCTGTGCCTTTTCCTTCCATTTTCCGTGAGGTTTCAGGGCGTCTTCTGGGCGTTTTGGTCAGACTATGCAGGACTGCATTTCATCGAGATTAACCTATAGAGCCAGTCTCCAATCCTCCAACGGAGGAGCGCTGATCGGCCGGCCTTTTCCTGATATGCATTCTTCCTGGAAAGCTGAACGAGGTTTCTACCGTTTTTTACTTCACTATCCTGGACGGATTTTAATAAATGAGTTCTCTAAAGTAGTGAAATAATGGAGTAAAGATGCAGCTGGATGAAGTAGCTTTGTCCCGTCTTGTCAAAAACTAGTTCTAAGTATCTCTCGGAACAGCCTCGGAACGAACGTCAAAGCAGATAAATAATGTTCAGAGAAATGAACCGGCCAGTCAAAAAGATTGGACTCTGCATCCAACTCAACATCAACATTCGTCGGAACAGTCTCTCGTCACGCTTTGTAGATAAAGCATAGATCGAAGTACATGACCGAAACAGCCAACTGAACGTCAATATTCAGGCCTCAGTGTTTTTGAACGCCAATGGATGTAGGATCTTTATTGTCATTTTCGATTTTGGAAGAAAAACTAACTAGTAATGATCATGTAATGAAAAATTGAATAATCCAATCTCGACGTATTTGAGCAATCAAATCTCACAGCATATAATTTTTGAGACATCTTGTAAATTTCAACTAAATATTTTTCTAGATATCCTAACAACAATAATGTCATGCAATCATGCAAATGACTCCTAATGATATCTGGCGGGCGCATACACACAACCAAACACCATAGCCTTCATATGACATGCCTGGTCGATGTTGATGCAACCTATCTATCAATCTAGCATGCCCAAGATCTCATGAAGTTTTTATGGCTGCACCTAGCCTCTTAAATGTTTCCACCTTTCGTTACTCTTTTTTTGTTACTCTTCATTATTATTTTGCATCTATAAATATATACATACACGCTTCTGTTTTTACTCATGTGACGCACAAGCTCAATCCTCCCTCGGTGAGAATGCATTAGTTTCTTAGATGCTCAAGCGGAGGGAGAAATTTGTTTTGCTTTGCTTCTTCGGAACAGGCGGCATCGAGAAGTGTGTTAACACTTTGCCTCCGTATGAATGCACATCGTAGGTCCTAGCTAAGCCCCTGCTCCTGCATCGAGAAAATGAAGAGATTGTTAAGTAGTATTAGGAATACGGAGATCATTAATTAGTATAAGGAATATGAGATGAGTATATCCCAAAAGAGACTGCATACCAACAAAGACGACCATCGGCACTGGCAGTGTATCTCGCGCGGCCTGCCAGCAGTGTGTTAGCAGCGTGCAGGAACATGACGAAGTTGTTGGACGGCAAGTTATAGTTGATGGCGATGATGGTAGACGGTAAGATGAGGAGTTCATGTCCCTTCACCATCCATTTTCCGGCGGTTTTCAGGGAATCTTCTCGGTATTTTGGCCTTGCCTTTGTGGGATGCGAGACTGCATTTCATTGAGGTTACGAAGAATCCCCTAATCTTAGACAGAGGAACACCGATCGAGTTGCCTCTTCCTGGAAAGTCGAACACAATTCCGGAGCCTTTTTTTACACTTGAGATCCTTTTTCACTGGCCAGAATTTATGAAGATGCAGATGGATGAAATAGTTGTGTCTTCCTGCAAAAAGCATAGTCATACACTTCTCAGAACAGACCTCAAAAGATTCAGAGAACTAAACTAACCAACTGAAAACATTAGGTTTGAAAAAAACTGAAACATATTGAACTCCTCAATGAGTGGAACATCAAGTCGGGCCTCAATATAATTAAACGGCTAATCACAGAAGGTTATAAGCGAATATAATAATGTGTCTTAATTTGACTAGAAATGATTATGTAATTGAAAAACGGATTGATTTATAAATTGTTGTGAATAATCCAATGTGGCTGAATATTGAGTAAGTGCATCCCTCGGTTCATAGTTTCTGTGATCTTGTAAAATCCAATTGATAGGATGATATTCACAAATATTTTTTGAAGCTATCTACAAATTCATAGTTTCTTCCGATGTCTCTTACTATGTGGTCGTCAGTTTTTTTAACTACAAAACCCACTGTATAACTATATACTTTTATGATAAGTCTGTATTATAATAAAGTGCAAGAGTCCTCAAATATCTCTATATTTATTGTACATGCCCAGATGTTCATGTGTCTTTTAACGACCTCAAAGGTTCAAGGAATCAAACAACTCCTATTAATATCTGGTGGGAGCAAACAGACAACCAAACAACCATATAGCTTGCATCTGACATGCATGATCAATATTTTTACAGAGCAGTACCTCCTCTTATTTATGTGACATAGGCTCCTAAGGGTGTGTTTGGTTCCAGAACCAAATGGAATGGAATGTTTGGTCCCATTCGAGTGGTACAGGTCGGTTCTATTCCTGTGTTTGATAGCTGTAGAAATGTAGAATGAGTTGATTCCGTTTTTGTGTTTGGTTGGAGAGATCGAATCAAAAGAATCTGGTTGAGCTTACTTTCACACCATGTATAAAGTGGGCCAATGTATTCATGGGATGTAGAATCTCAAGATTTACAACTCTTTGTATTTTTAGCAGCATATTATTTCAAATTTTAAAAGCATCCACTACTAGGGAAATTCCTATTGACAATCACTTAACAGTGGCGTGGGGTAAAGTGGCAGCGCTACTGCTACTTAGCAGTAGCGTGGGCTAGATACAAGTGCTACATGTAAAGTTTAGCAGTAGCGTGGGCACAGGGACCCCGCGCTACTGCTAAGTGGTCCTCATCATGTCCCCAGGATAGGACACAACAACAACATGGGGTACAAAACTTGCGCTACAGCTAACTAGATAGCAGCAGCGGGGGCCCAGGAACTCCGCGCTATTGCTATGGGCCCCACTTGTCACTAGCACGACCCAAACGTCCCGCGCTGCAACTACTAGGCTTAGAAGTAGTGCGGCCCTATACCCCGCGCTACTGCCAAGCGCAGTAACCACCTTTTTACCTTCCCCTCCCCCTCTGTGTCCCTCCCCCCTTCCTTCTCTCCTTACTTTCTTCTCACACTTGCTTTCTTCTCTTTTTATTCTCTCCCCTCCATCACCTCCATTAATGTCTCATCTTTCTCTCATTTACATTCTTCTCTCTCTCCCTTCTCCCCATATCTCTTACCCCTCCATTACTCCATTCACTCACTAGCTCTCTCTCCCTCTCCACTAGCTAGTTAGACTCGTCTCCTCAAAGTAGTACATCTACTACTTGACCTCTTCGAGTGCATGAGTGCTTGGATGAGGTGCTAATTGTATTAAAAGGCTTAGCAACTAGACTTCCCAATGCATTGGTTCTTAGCTTTTGATTGCCAAGCTCCCTCCATTTAATTAGGTATAGACTCGGATTTGTGTTTCCACCTAGGTACACGCGCTTAGCAATGTTTCTGTCTGAGGTCACCTTACTTCTTAATTAACATGTCACATCAGAATTTTTGCTTAGTTGACAACCTTCGCACTGGTACAAGGTGGAGCATTAGGAGGGGCTATAATCACCTACCTCTCACACTCATTAAATTAACTAAGCTAGCTACACTAGTAGAAGACATGGTTTTGGTCACAGGGCAATATTCACATTAGTCCCGGTTCAGTCACGAACCGGGACTAATGTGAGCATTGGTCCCGGTTCGTCCGGCTAAGGCATTAGTCCCGGTTCACCTGAGCCCTTTAGTCCCGGTTTGAGACACGAACCGAGACTAAAGGGTGCGATGCCCTTTAGTCCCGGTTCGTGTCTCAAACCGGGACTAAAGAGACCTTTAGTCCCGGTTTGAGACACAAACCGGGACTAAAGGGTGCCCTTTAGTCCCGGTTTGTGTCTCAAACCGGGACTAAAGGTCCCATTTTCAAACTCTAACCCACCCGCCCCCTGTGGATCGCCTTTTTTGTTTTGAAAAAATCAAAAGAAAATGATAAAAACTTCAAAAAATAAAATCCTTCGAGAGGTAGTTATATTACTACATCTACTAGTTAGGAAAATTTAAAAACTTAAATTTGAATATGTGTGGATCGCCTTTTTTGTTTTGAAAAAATCAAAAGAAAATGATAAAAACTTCAAAAAATAAAATCCTTTGAGAGGTAGTTATATTACTACATCTACTAGTTAGGAAAATTTAAAAACTTAAATTTGGATATGTTTTGCAAAAATGTAGGGAAAATATAAAACGGCTACGTATAATATATCAAAATGTTCAGAACGAAATCCGCTCCCGATTTTGACAGCCTACGGCATGTTTGCAAATTTTTAGAATCCTCAAATTCTAAAAGGAAAAAAAGTTATGCTCAAATTTCAGTTTTTTTTTGTATTTTCGTTAAATCTGGTCAAACTACTTATTCAAGAAGTATTAGTGTTACTAAATAATTATTTCAGTTTTTTTTGAATTTTTGTCAAATCTGGTCAAATTGTGGTCTAACAATGGTCAAACTATGGTCAAACTACTTATTCAAGAAATATTAGTGTTACTAAATAATTATTTCGATTTTTTTGAATTTTGGTCAAATCTGGTCAAACTGTTGTCAAACTATGGTCAAACTATTTATTCAAGAAATATTAGTGTTACTAAATACTTATTGTTTTGTACAATAATAGTTTCAAACTCAAACAGTGAAATGTGTGACTTCATGCTCAAGCTAAACTCCCGAGGGTTAATAGGATTGACATCTTACTATTGTCAGAAAAACAACAAGTGCAGACTTGGAAACGAAGGAGAATAGAACCCGAAAGTTAAGCGTGATCGGGCTGGAGTAGTGAGAGGGATGAGTGACCGGTCGGATGATTTGGAATGATGAGGGGTGATTAGAGATTAGAGGTTAAATTGAGCAGTGATGAGGGGTGGGTGATTAGAGATTAAATTATAAAATAATTCAGAAATTTGAAAATTGAGAATTTTTTTTTACCTTTAGTCCCGGTTGATGTTACAAACCGGGACTAAAGGTGGAGCTGGTGGAGCTCTAGCCAGCGGCCACGTGGAGGGCCTTTAGTCCCGGTTCGTGTAAGAAAACCGGGACTACAGGACCTTATGAACCGGGACTAATGACCCTTTTTCTACTAGTGCTACCCCCCTCATTAATAAAGGAGCATTAAATATCTTTGTCCACTTCGATCCCAAAAGCGGCACTGGCCTCACCGTGCTCTCTCTCGAGATAGGTAGTAAAAGATATTGTTGTGCAAGAAATGGAATTTGCGTGTGTACGATATGACCGAATTCTGCATCCATGATGAAATTGACACTAGTAGAAAACATGGCTATGGTCCAGGCCGGCTCAGCCCATTAGTCCCGGTTCAGTCTAGAACCGGGACTAATGTGAGCATTGGTCCCGGTTCGTGCGGCTAAGGCATTAGTCCCGGTTCATCTAGACCTTTTGGTCCCGGTTGGTGGGATGAACCGGGACCAATGGGCCTCGCTCCTGGCCCACAACCATTGGTCCCGGTTCGTGCCACAAACCGGGACTAAAGATTAGACCTTTAGTCCCGGTTTGAGGCACGAACCGGGACTAATGGGGATGAGACCTTTAGTCCCGGTTCGTGCCACGAAC
>NC_041388.1:609083163-609086448 GCF_002162155.2 Triticum dicoccoides | reverse complement strand
TCAGTTTAAAAAAAAAGAAAATGATGGAAATGTCAAAAAAATAAAAGAAAGTAAGTTTCACATGTGATATGTGGTCTAGTTGTTGGGAAAATTTACAAATATGAATTTCGACTTTATTTACAAAATCTCTCTAGAATTTGTAAAATGGGCATAACTTTTGCATACGAACTCGGATGAAAAAGTTTTTTATATGAAAAAACATCTACTCGAAAAGTTACATTATGGGACGGAGGAGTAGAAGTAAGTCTGTATTGGTAATTTCCAACTTCTGACATGGAGTGGAGACAAGATGATAGAAATAAGAGAGTTTTCAATGGGAAGATTCTATTATTATTCAGTAGCATACATAGATAATATAGAAGGCAGTACTCTATGAAGAAAATCCTGCAACATATATAGCATTAGCAACACCTCCTAGGTCCTCGCAGCTAACAGATTAGGTTGGAAGAGAGCAAAAATATTAATTCCTAGCGCACCAAGGACCATATATATACTATACTAGCCACCAGCTGCCGCCTTCCTAGCTTTCTTGTCATCGATGAAGTGTTGCATGAGATAGGAAACGAACCCCCAGGCGGCGATGAGCATGGATATGATCTTTATCCCATCCATGGTGTCGTGGAAAATGAGCACGGCGAAGAGGGGCACGATGGGCAGCGACACGGTGCTGATGACGTTGGAGAAGAGGGAGGAGACCTCGAAGACGAGCCCCACCACCCCGACGGAGGTGATCTGCCAGGACACGGCCGTCCACACCAGCGTCATGAAGTAGGAGAACTGGCTGGAGCAGAAGGTGTCCATCTCCTCCGTCATCATCCTCCACTGGCGAAGAGGCCGACCATGGAGGCGATGGTGGCGATGAGCGCCGTGTATATCTGCATGTTGAGCACGGCTGTGTAGGTGTGCTTCTTGATCACGTTCTCGAAGGTAAGCTGCATGAGGGAGAGGATGAGCGAGTAGGTGCCCGACGCAACCAGCGTCAGCAGGAAGCCCATGAGGTACTTGCCCCGAGGCATGCCGCTCATGTCCTCCGTCTCGTCATGGTTCACCCCGAGGAGCGCGTCCGACAGCGTCAGCAGGATCACGGCGTTGAAGATCAGGCCGGTGAGCTTCTGCGAGTTGAGCACGTAGGAGAAGACGACGTTGAAGGCCAGCTCGCTGGCGCAGATGAGCGAGTAGGTGGAGACCGGGAGGTACTTGAGGCCGCTGGCGTACATCATGTCGTCGGCGGCTATGACGAGCCCCAGGACGACGTAGATCACCGCGACCTTGGTGACCGGGGCGTCGCCGCTGGCGCCGCCGCCGCCGGACGACTTGGGGAAACACAAGAGGGCCAGGAACAGTATGGGGAAGCCAGCGGTCTGCACGAACGTTGATATCCACTTGCTGCTGCCTCCCTGGTGGTAGTAGTACCTCCTCAGCAGCGTCGCGGACGTCTGGCCGGCGACGACGAAGAAGACGTCCACCGACACCATCATCCACCACCGCCAGTTCTTAGCGCCGGAGTTCTTGGATGGTGCCCCCGGCTCGGCTTTGGGTGGCCCTGTGGTTTACAGCGAGAACTGTAAAATTCAGTGACGTCAATGACAGAATCACTATGAGTTTGACAAGTAAAATTGTTTCCTTTCATTCCCTCATGTTCACATTTCACCCTTGGAAGAACAACACTGTAAATCAATTTAAGCCCGCGTTCGCGCCATTGGACCGTGGGCTTAGCGAAGGCAACGAACAGCCCAACGTACGGCCGGACGGATTGAACAGAAGTAAACCGTCCAAAACGGATGAAAATTCGACAAGCGGAGAGTGATGGCAATCTGACCTGCAGGGATCTGTATCTGGACCTCGGCGTTGCTCGTGCTGCCCGCATTGTTGCCGGCGCTGGCGTCGGCCATCTCATCCGATCGAGATCCCAGTCAGGAGAAGGGGGAGGAGGAGGAGGAGGAGGAGGAGGAGGAGGAGAGGGGAGGCGATTGCAGATCGAGAGGACGAAGAGGTTTAGCGGTGGAGAGGAACAAGAGGGACATGCGGAGGTGGAATGGAGTGGAGATGGGTGGGAAGAACAAGAGCCCGAGTCCGCCCGTTAATTTCTCTGTCGCTTTCCTCGTCTCGCTGTTGCCCTCTCACTGTGCAGCATGCAGAGATTGATCGATGCAAACGCAGAGTTTTACGGGTCAATGCAAGAGCTGTCCGTCTTCATGCATGTATTGCTGCAGAGGGCAGCAGGTATGTGTACTTCCGTCATCACGTTTGACAGGCCACCGCCAGGGAAAACCGAGCTAGCCGTTGTGGACAGTGACTGCGCAGTTCCTCTTTGCTGCGCAGTTGGAAACTATATTTCCTTGATTGATTGCAACTGGCACAGAGTACAGGGCTTAAGAAGGGAAGGTGGAGCACCGGTCGCCCTACAATGTAGGCACGCAGGCCATGGCGAGGTGCGATCCTACAATCCCGAAGTGAATACAACAGAGGCAACGTTACAATATACAAAATGATATACACAGATTCTAACACCCTCCCTCAGTCGGAACACCGTTGGGAAGAATGTTCAGGTTGTAGCGAAAAACTCTGAAGACTGGAGACGGCAACCCCTTGGTGAAAATGTCGGCATACTGAGAGCTTGGGGGTACGTGAAGGACGCGAGCTTCGCCGAGAGCCACCCGGTCATGAACGAAGTGCAAGTCAATCTTAATATGCTTAGTGCGCTGATGTTGGGCCGGGTTGCTCGCAAGATACGATGCGTTGACATTGTCACAATACATGATAGTAGCACGAGTCGTAGGAAGCTTGAGTTCATGGAGAAGTTGACGCAACCAGCAAGACTCAGCCACACAGTTAGCAATGCCTCTGTACTTAGCATCTGCACTCGAACGCGAGATGGTTGGCTGCCTCTTCGACGACCAAGAAATAAGGTTGTCACCGAGAAAAACACAGAATCCTGAAGTGGACTTGCGTGTATCCGGGCATCCTGCCCAATCCGCGTCCACTAGTAGAAAACAGGGCTATGGTCCAGGCCGGCTCAGCCCATTAGTCCCGGTTCAGTCTAGAACCGGGACTAATGTGAGCATTGGTCCCGGTTCGTGCGGCTAAGGCATTAGTCCCGGTTCATCTAGACCTTTTGGTCCCGGTTGGTGGGATGAACCGGGACCAATGGGCCTCGCTCCTGGCCCACAACCATTGGTCCCGGTTCGTGCCACAAACCGGGACTAAAGATTAGACCTTTAGTCCCAGTTTGAGGCACGAACCGGGACTAATGGGGATGAGACCTTTAGTCCCGGTTCGTGCCAC
>NC_041388.1:609074337-609082969 GCF_002162155.2 Triticum dicoccoides | reverse complement strand
GGATCGCCTTTTCAGTTTTAAAAAAAAAAAGAAAATGATGGAAATGTCAAAAAAATAAAAGAAAATAAGTTTCACATGTGATATGTGGTCTAGTTGTTGGGAAAATTTACAAATATGAATTTTGACTTTATTTACAAAATCTCTCTGGAATTTGTAAAATGGGCATAACTTTTGCATACGAACTCGGATGAAAAAAATTTATATGAAAAATCATCTACTCGAAAAGTTACATTATGGGACGGAGGAGTAGAAGTAAGTCTGTATTGGCAATTTCCAACTCTTGACATGGAGTGGAGACAAGATGATAGAAATAAGAGTGTTTTCAATGGGAAGATTCTATTATTATTCAGTAGCATACATAGATAATACAGAAGGCAGTACTCTATGAAGAAAATCCTGCAACATATATAGCATTAGCAACACCTCCTAGGTCCTCGCAGCTAACAGATTAAGTTGGAAGAGAGCAAAAATATTAATTCCTAGCGCACCAAGGACCATATATATACTATACTAGCCACCAGCTGCCGCCTTCCTAGCTTTCTTGTCATCGATGAAGTGTTGCATGAGATAGGAAACGAACCCCCAGGCGGCGATGAGCATGGATATGATCTTTATCCCATCCATGGTGTTGTGGAAAATGAGCACGGCGAAGAGGGGCACGATGGGCAGCGACACGGTGCTGATGACGTTGGAGAAGAGGGAGGAGACCTTGAAGACGAGCCCCACCACCCCGACGGAGGTGATCTGCCAGGACACGGCCGTCCACACCAGCGTCATGAAGTAGGAGAACTGGCCGGAGCGGAAGGTGTCCATCTCCTCCGTCATCATCCTCCACTCGCCGCTGGCGAAGAGGCCGACCATGGAGGCGATGGTGGCGACGAGCGCCGTGTATATCTGCATGTTGAGCACAGCCGTGTAGGTGTGCTTCTTGATCACGTTCTCGAAGGTGAGCTGCATGAGGGAGAGGATGAGCGAGTAGGTGCCCGACGCCCCCAGCGTCAGCAGGAAGCCCATGAGGTACTTGCCCCGAGGCATGCCGCTCATGTCCTCCGTCTCGTCGCGGTTCTCCCCGAGGAGTGCGTCCGACGGCGTCAGCAGGATCACGGCGTTGAAGATCAGGCCGGTGAGCTTCTGCGAGTTGAGCACGTAGGAGAAGACGACGTTGAAGGCCAGCTGGCTGGCGCAGATGAGCGAGTAGGTGGAGACCGGGAGGTACTTGAGGCCGCTGGCGTACATCATGTCGTCGGCGGCTATGACGAGCCCCAGGACGACGTAGATCACCACGACCTTGGCGACCGGGGCGTCGCCGCTGGCGCCGCCGCCGCCGGACGACTTGGGGAAACACAAGAGGGCGAGGAACAGTATGGGGAAGCCAGCGGTCTGCACGAACGTTGATATCCACTTGCTGCTGCCGCCCTGGTGGTAGTAGTACCTCCCAAGAAGCGTCGCGGACGTCTGGCCGGCGACGACGAAGAAGACGTCCACCGACACCATCATCCACCACCGCCAGTTCTTGGCGCCGGAGTTCTTGGATGGTGCCCCCGGCTCGGCTTTGGGTGGCCCTGTGGTTTACCGCGAGAACTGTAAAATTCAGTGACGTCAATGACAGAATCACTATGAGTTTGACAAGTAAAATTGTTTCCTTTCATTCCCTCATGTTCACATTTCACCCTTGGAAGAACAACACTGTAAATCAATTTAAGCCCGCGTTCACGCCATTGGACCGTGGGCTTAGCGAAGGCAATGAACAGCCCAACGTACGGCCGGACGGATTGAACAGAAGTAAACCGTCCAAAACGGATGAAAATTCGACAAGCGGAGAGTGATGGCAATCTGACCTGCAGGGATCTATATCTGGACCTCGGCGTTGCTCGTGCTGCCCGCATTGTTGCCGACGCTGGCGTCGGCCATCTCATCCGATTGAGATCCCAGTCAGGAGAAGGGGGGGAAGGAGGAGGAGGAGAGGGGAGGCGATTGCAGATCGAGAGGACGAAGAGGTTTAGCGGTGGAGAGGAACAAGAGGGACATGCGGAGGTGGAATGGAGTGGAGATGGGTGGGAAGAACAAGAGCCCGAGTCCGCCCGTTAATTTCTCTGTCGCTTTCCTCGTCTCGCTGTTGCCCTCTCACTGTGCAGCATGCAGAGATCAATCGATGCAAACGCAGAGTTTTACGGGTCAATGCAAGAGCTGTCCGTCTTCATGCATGTATTGCTGCAGAGGGCAGCAGGTATGTGTACTTCCGTCGTCATGTTTGACAGGCCACCGCCAGGGAAAACCGAGCTAGCCGTTGTGGACAGTGACTGCGCAGTTCCTCTGTGTTGCGCAGTTGGAAACTATATTTCCTTGATTGATTGCAACTGGCACAGAGTACAGGGCTTAAGAAGGGAAGGTGGAGCACCGGTCGCCCTACAATGTAGGCACGCAGGCCATGGCGAGGTGCGATCCTACAATCCCGAAGTGAATACAACAGAGGCAACATTACAATATACAAAATGATATACACAGATTCTAACACCCTCCCTCAGTCGGAACACCGTTGGGAAGAATGTTCAGGTTGTATCGAAAAACTCTGAAGACTGGAGACGGCAACCCCTTGGTGAAAATGTCGGCATACTGAGAGCTTGGGGGTACGTGAAGGACGCGAGCTTCGCCGAGAGCCACCCGGTCATGAACGAAGTGCAAGTCAATCTTAATATGCTTATTGCGCTGATGTTGGGCTGGGTTGCTCGCAAGATACGATGCGTTGACATTGTCACAATACATGATAGTAGCACGAGTCGTAGGAAGCTTGAGTTCATGGAGAAGTTGACGCAACCAGCAAGACTCAGCCACACAGTTAGCAATGCCTCTGTACTTAGCTTCTGCACTCGAACGCGAGATGGTTGGCTGCCTCTTCGACGACCAAGAAATAAGGTTGTCACCGAGAAAAACACAGAATCCTGAAGTGGACTTGCGTGTATCCGGGCATCCTGCCCAATCCGCGTCCACTAGTAGAAAACAGGGCTATGGTCCAGGCCGGCTCAGCCCATTAGTCCCGGTTCAGTCTAGAACCAGGACTAATGTGAGCATTGGTCCCGGTTCGTGCGGCTAAGGCATTAGTCCCGGTTCATCTAGACCTTTTGGTCCCGGTTGGTGGGATGAACCGGGACCAATGGGCCTCGCTCCTGGCCCACAACCATTGGTCCCGGTTCGTGCCACAAACCGGGACTAAAGATTAGACCTTTAGTCCCGGTTTGAGGCACGAACCGGGACTAATGGGGATGAGACCTTTAGTCCCGGTTCGTGCCACGAACCGGTACTAAAGGTCCCATTTTCAAACTATACCCCCCCCCTGTGGATCGCCTTTTCAGTTTTAAAAAAAATAAAAGAAAATGATGGAAATGTCAAAAAAATAAAAGAAAATAAGTTTCACATGTGATATGTGGTCTAGTTGTTGGGAAAATTTACAAATATGAATTTCGACTTTATTTTCAAAATCTCTCTGGAATTTGTAAAATGGGCATAAATTTTGCATACGAACTCGGATGAAAAAGTTTTTTATATGAAAAATCATCTACTCGAAAAGTTACATTATGGGACGGAGGAGTAGAAGTAAGTCTATATTGGTAATTTCCAACTTCTGACATGGAGTGGAGACAAGATGATAGAAATAAGAGAGTTTTCAATGGGAATATTCTATTATTATTCAGTAGCATACATAGATAATACAGAAGGCAGTACTCTATGAAGAAAATCCTGCAACATATATAGCATTAGCAACACCTCCTAGGTCCTCGCAGCTAACAGATTAGGTTGGAAGAGAGCAAAAATATTAATTCCTAGCGCACCAAGGACCATATATATACTATACTAGCCACCAGCTGCCGCCTTCCTAGCTTTCTTGTCATCGATGAAGTGTTGCATGAGATAGGAAACGAACCCCCAGGCGGCGATGAGCATGGATATTATCTTTATCCCATCCATGGTGTCGTGGAAAATGAGCACGGCGAAGAGGGGCACGATGGGCAGCGACACGGTGCTGATGACGTGGAGAAGAGGGAGGAGACCTCGAAGATGAGCCCCACCACCCCGACGGAGGTGATCTGCCAGGACACGGCCGTCCACACCAGCGTCATGAAGTAGGAGAACTGGACGGAGCGGAAGGTGTCCATCTCCTCCGTCATCATCCTCCACTCACCGCTGGCGAAGAGGCCGACCATGGAGGCGATGGTGGCGACGAGCGCCGTGTATATCTGCATGTTGAGCACGGCTGTGTAGGTGTGCTTCTTGATCACGTTCTCGAAGGTGAGCTGCATGAGGGAGAGGATGAGCGAGTAGGTGCCCGACGCCCCCAGCGTCAGCAGGAAGCCCATGAGGTACTTGCCCCGAGGCATGCCGCTCATGTCCTCCGTCTCATCGTGGTTCACCCCGAGGAGCGCGTCCGACAGCGTCAGGAGGATCACGGCGTTGAAGATCAGGCCGGTGAGCTTCTGCGAGTTGAGCACGTAGGAGAAGACGACGTTGAAGGCCAGCTGGCTGGCACAGATGAGCGAGTAGGTGGAGACCGGGAGGTACTTGAGGCCGCTGGCGTACATCATGTCGTCGGCGGCTATGACGAGCTCCAGGACGACGTAGATCACCGCGACCTTGGCGACCGGGGCGTCGCCGCAGGCGCCGCCGCCGCCGGATGACTTGGGGAAACACAAGAGGGCGAGGAACAGTATGGGGAAGCCAGCGGTCTGCACGAACGTTGATATCCACTTGCCGCTGCCGCCCTGGTGGTAGTAGTACCTACCCAGCAGCGTCGCGGACGTCTGGCCGGCGACGAAGAAGAAGACGTCCACCGACACCATCATCCACCACCGCCAGTTCTTGGCGCCGGAGTTCTTGGATGGTGCCCCCGGCTCGGCTTTGGGTGGCCCTGTGGTTTACAGCGAGAACTGTAAAATTCAGTGACGTCAATGACAGAATCACTATGAGTTTGACAAGTAAAATTGTTTCCTTTCATTCCCTCATGTTCACATTTCACCCTTGGAAGAACAACACTGTAAATCAATTTAAGCCCGCGTTCGCGCCATTGGACCGTGGGCTTAGCGAAGGCAACAAACAGCCCAACGTACGGCCGGACAGATTGAACAGAAGTAAACCATCCAAAACGGATGAAAATTTGACAAGCGGAGAGTGATGGCAATCTGACCTGCAGGGATCTGTATCTGGACCTCGGCGTTGCTCGTGCTGCCCGCATTGTTGCCGGCGCTGGCGTCGGCCATCCCATCCGATCGAGATCCCAGTCAGGAGAAGGGGGAGGAGGAGGAGGAGGAGGAGGAGGAGGAGGAGAGGGGAGGCGATTGCAGATCGAGAGGACGAAGAGGTTTAGCGGTGGAGAGGAACAAGAGGGACATGTGGAGGTGGAATGGAGTGGAGATGGGTGGGAAGAACAAGAGCCCGAGTCCGCCCGTTAATTTCTCTGTCGCTTTCCTCGTCTCGCTGTTGCCCTCTCACTGTGCAGCATGCAGAGATCGATCGATGCAAACGTAGAGTTTTACGGGTCAATGCAAGAGCTGTCCGTCTTCATGCATGTATTGCTGTAGAGGGCAGCAGGTATGTGTACTTCCGTCGTCACGTTTGACAGGCCACCGCCAGGGTAAACCGAGCTAGCCGTTGTGGACAGTGACTGCGCAGTTCCCCTGTGCTGCACAGTTGGAAACTATATTTCCTTGATTGATTGCAACTGGCACAGAGTACAGGGCTTAAGAAGGGAAGGTGGAGCACCGGTCGCCCTACAATGTAGGCACGCAGGCCATGGCGAGGTGCGATCCTACAATCCCGAAGTGAATACAACAGAGGCAACGTTACAATATACAAAATGATATACACAGATTCTAACACCCTCCCTCAGTCGGAACACCGTTGGGAAGAATGTTCAGGTTGTAGCGAAAAACTCTGAAGACTGGAGACGCAACCCCTTGGTGAAAATGTCGGCATACTGAGAGCTTGGGGGTACGTGAAGGACGCGAGCTTCGCCGAGAGCCACCCGGTCATGAACGAAGTGCAAGTCAATCTTAATATGCTTAGTGCGCTGATGTTGGGCCGGGTTGCTCGCAAGATACGATGCGTTGACATTGTCACAATACATGATAGTAGCACGAGTCGTAGGAAGCTTGAGTTCATGGAGAAGTTGACGCAACCAGCAAGACTCAGCCACACAGTTAGCAATGCCTCTGTACTTAGCTTCTGCACTCGAACGCGAGATGGTTGGCTGCCTCTTCGACGACCAAGAAATAAGGTTGTCACCGAGAAAAACACAGAATCCTGAAGTGGACTTGCGTGTATCCGGTCATCCTACCCAATCCGCGTCCACTAGTAGAAAACAGGGCTATGGTCCAGGCCGGCTCAGCCCATTAGTCCCGGTTCAGTCTAGAACCGGGACTAATGTGAGCATTGGTCCCGGTTCGTGCGGCTAAGGCATTAGTCCCGGTTCATCTAGACCTTTTGGTCCCGGTTGGTGGGATGAACCGGGACCAATGGGCCTCGCTCCTGGCCCACAACCATTGGTCCCGGTTCGTGCCACAAACCGGGGCTAAAGATTAGACCTTTAGTCCCGGTTTGAGGCACGAACCGGGACTAATGGGGATGAGACCTTTAGTCCTAGTTCGTGCCACGAACCGGTACTAAAGGTCCCATTTTCAAACTATACCCCCCTGGTGGATCGCCTTTTCAGTTTTAAAAAAAATAAAAGAAAATGATGGAAATGTCAAAAAAATAAAAGAAAATAAGTTTCACATGTGATATGTGGTCTAGTTGTTGGGAAATTTTACAAATATGAATTTCGACTTTATTTACAAAATCTCTCTGGAATTTGTAAAATGGGCATAACTTTTGCATACGAACTCGGATGAAAAAGTTTTTTATATGAAAAATCATCTACTCGAAAAGTTACATTATGGGACGGAGGAGTAGAAGTAAGTCTGTATTGGTAATTTCCAACTTCTGACATGGAGTCGAGACAAGATGATAGAAATAAGAGAGTTTTCAATGGGAAGATTCTATTATTATTCAGTAGCATACATAGATAATACAGAAGGCAGTACTCTATGAAGAAAATCCTGCAACATATATAGCAATAACAACACCTCCTAGGTCCTCGCAGCTAACAGATTAGGTTGGAAGAGAGCAAAAATATTAATTCCTAGCGCACCAAGGACCATATATATACTATAATAGCCACCAGCTGCCGCCTTCCTAGCTTTCTTGTCATCGATGAAGTGTTGCATGAGATAGGAAACGAACCCCCACGCGGCGATGAGCATGGATATGATCTTTATCCCATCCATGGTGTCGTGGAAAATGAGCACGGCGAAGAGGGGCACGATGGGCAGCGAAACGGTGCTGATGACGTTGGAGAAGAGGGAGGAGACCTCGAAGACGAGCCCCACCACCCCGACGTAGGTGATCTGCCAGGACACGGCCGTCCACACCAGCGTCATGAAGTAGCAGAACTGGACGGAGCGGAAGGTGTCCATCTCCTCCATCATCATCCTCCACTCGCCGCTGGCGAAGAGGCCGACCATGGAGGCGATGGTGGCGACGAGCGCCGTGTATATCTGCATGTTGAGCACGGCTGTGTAGGTGTGCTTCTTGATCACGTTCTCGAAGGTGAGCTGCATGAGGGAGAGGATGAGCGAGTAGGTGCCCGATGCCCCCAGCGTCAGCAGGAAGCCCATGAGGTACTTGCCCCGAGGCATGCCGCTCATGTCCTCCGTCTCATCGTGGTTCACCCCGAGGAGCGCGTCCGACAGCGTCAGCAGGATCACGACGTTGAAGATCAGGCCGGTGAGCTTCTGCGAGTTGAGCACGTAGGAGAAGACGACGTTGAAGGCCAGCTGGCTGGCGCAGATGAGCGAGTAGGTGGAGACCGGGAGGTACTTGAGGCCGCTGGCGTACATCATGTCGTCGGCGGCTATGACGAGCCCCAGGACGACGTAGATCACCGCGACCTTGCCGACCGGGGCGTCGCCGCTGGCGCCGCCGCCGCTGGACGACTTGGGGAAACACAAGAGGGCGAGGAACAGTATGGGGAAGCCAGCGGTCTGCACGAACGTTGATATCCACTTGCTGCTGCCGCCCTGGTGGTAGTAGTACCTCCCCAGCAGCGTCGCGGACGTCTGGCCGGCGACGACGAAGAAGACGTCCACCGACACCATCATCCACCACCGCCAGTTCTTGGCGCCTGAGTTCTTGGATGGTGCCCCCGGCTCGGCTTTGGGTGGCCCTGTGGTTTACAGCGAGAACTGTAAAATTCAGTGACGTCAATGACAGAATCACTATGAGTTTGACAAGTAAAATTGTTTCCTTTCATTCCCTCATGTTCACATTTCACCCTCGGAAGAACAACACTGTAAATCAATTTAAGCCCGCGTTCGCGCCATTGGACCGTGGGCTTAGCGAAGGCAACGAACAGCCCAACGTACGGCCGGACGGATTGAACAGAAGTAAACCGTCCAAAACGGATGAAAATTCGACAAGCGGAGAGTGATGGCAATCTGACCTGCAGGGATCTGTATCTGGACCTCGGTGTTGCTCGTGCTGCCCGCATTGTTGCCGGCGCTGGCGTCGGCCATCTCATCCGATCGAGATCCTAGTCAGGAGAAGG
>NC_041388.1:609054010-609073982 GCF_002162155.2 Triticum dicoccoides | reverse complement strand
AGATCGAGAGGACGAAGAGGTTTAGCGGTGGAGAGGAACAAGAGGGACATGCGGAGGTGGAATGGAGTGGAGATGGGTGGGAAGAACAAGAGCCCGAGTCCGCCCGTTAATTTCTCTGTCGCTTTCCTCGTCTCGCTGTTGCCCTCTCACCGTGCAGCATGCAGAGATCGATCGATGCAAACGCAGAGTTTTACGGGTCAATGCAAGAGCTGTCCGTCTTCATGCATGTATTGCTGCAGAGGGCAGCAGGTATGTGTACTTCCGTCGTCACGTTTGACAGGCCACCGCCAGGGAAAACCGAGCTAGCCATTGTGGACAGTGACTGCGCAGTTCCTCTGTGCTGCGCAGTTGGAAACTATATTTCCTTGATTGATTGCAACTGGCACAGAGTACAGGGCTTAAGAAGGGAAGGTGGAGCACCGGTCGCCCTACAATGTAGGCACGCGGGCCATGGCGAGGTGCGATCCTACAATCCCGAAGTGAATACAACAGAGGCAACGTTACAATATACAAAATGATATACACAGATTCTAACACCCTCCCTCAGTCGGAACTCCGTTGGGAAGAATGTTCAGGTTGTAGCGAAAAACTCTGAAGACTGGAGATGGCAACCCCTTGGTGAAAATGTCGGCATACTGAGAGCTTGGGGGTACGTGAAGGACGCGAGCTTCGCCGAGAGCCACCCGGTCATGAACGAAGTGCAAGTCAATCTTAATATGCTTAGTGCGCTGATGTTGGGCCGGGATGCTCGCAAGATACGATGCGTTGACATTGTCATAATACATGATAGTAGCACGAGTCGTAGGAAGCTTGAGTTCATGGAGAAGTTGACGCAACCAGCAAGACTCAGCCACACAGTTAGCAATGCCTCTGTACTTAGCTTCTGCACTCGAACGCGAGATGGTTGGCTGCCTCTTCGACGACCAAGAAATAAGGTTGTCACCGAGAAAAACACAGAATCCTGAAGTGGACTTGCGTGTATCCGGGCATCCTGCCCAATCCGCGTCCACTAGTAGAAAACAGGGCTATGGTCCAGGCCGGCTCAGCCCATTAGTCCCAGTTCAGTCTAGAACCGGGACTAATGTGAGCATTGGTCCCGGTTCGTGCGGCTAAGGCATTAGTCCCGGTTCATCTAGACCTTTTGGTCCCGGTTGGTGGGATGAACCGGGACCAATGGGCCTCGCTCCTGGCCCACAACCATTGGTCCCGGTTCGTGCCACAAACCGGGACTAAAGATTAGACCTTTAGTCCCGGTTTGAGGCAGGAACCGGGACTAATGGGGATGAGACCTTTAGTCCCAGTATGTGCCACGAACCGGTACTAAAGGTCCCATTTTCAAACTATACCCCCCTGTGGATCGCCTTTTTAGTTTAAAAAAAATAAAAGAAAATGATGGAAATGTCAAAAAAATAAAAGAAAATAAGTTTCACATGTGATATGTGGTCTAGTTGTTGGGAAAATTTACAAATATGAATTTCGACTTTATTTACAAAATCTCTCTGGAATTTGTAAAATGGGCATAACTTTTGCATACGAACTTGGATGAAAAAGTTTTTTATATGAAAAATCATCTAGTCGAAAAGTTACATTATGGGACGGAGGAGTAGAAGTAAGTCTGTATTGGTAATTTCCAACTTCTGACATGGAGTGGAGACAAGATGATAGAAATAAGAGAGTTTTCAATGGGAAGATTCTATTATTATTCAGTAGCATACATAGATAATATAGAAGGCAGTACTCTATGAAGAAAATCCTGCAACATATATAGCATTAGCAACACCTCCTAGGTCCTTGCAGCTAACAGATTAGGTTGGAAGAGAGCAAAAATATTAATTCCTAGCGCACCAAGGACCATATATATACTATACTAGCCACCAGCTGCCGCCTTCCTAGCTTTCTTGTCATCGATGAAGTGTTGCATGAGATAGGAAACGAACCCCCAGGCGGCGATGAGCATGGATATGATCTTTATCCCATCCATGGTGTCGTGGAAAATGAGCACGGCGAAGGGGGGCACGATGGGCAGCGACACGATGCAGATGACGTTGGAGAAGAGGGAGGAGACCTCGAAAACGAGCCCCACCACCCCGACAGAGGTGATCTGCCAGGACACGGCTGTCCACACCAGCGTCATGAAGTAGGAGAACTGGCCAGAGCGGAAGGTGTCCATCTCCTCCGTCATCATCCTCCACTCGCCGCTGGCGAAGAGGCCGACCATGGACGCGATGGTGGCGACGAGCGCCATGTATATCTGCATGTTGAGCACGGCCATGTAGGTGTGCTTCTTGATCACGTTCTCGAAGGTGAGCTGCATGAGGGAGAGGATGAGCGAGTAGGTGCCCGACGCCCCCAGCGTCAGCAGGAAGCCCATGAGGTACTTGCCCCGAGGCATGCCGCTCATGTCCTCCGTCTCGTCGTGGTTCACCCCGAGGAGCGCGTCCGACAGCGTCAGCAGGATCACGGCGTTGAAGATCAGGCCGGTGAGCTTCTGCGAGTTGAGCACGTAGGAGAAGATGACGTTAAAGGCCAGCTGGCTGGCGCAGATGAGCGAGTAGGTGGAGACCGGGAGGTACTTGAGGCCGCTGGCGTACATCATGTCGTCGGCGGCTATGACGAGCCCCAGGACAACGTAGATCACCGCGACCTTGGCGACCGGGGCGTCGCCGCTGGCGCCGCCGCCGCCGGACGACTTGGGGAAACACAAGAGGGCGAGGAACAGTATGGGGAAGCCAGCGGTCTGCACGAACATTGATATCCAATTGCTGCTGCCGCCCTGGTGGTAGTAGTACCTCCCCAGCAGCGTCGCGGACGTTTGGCCGGCGACGACGAAGAAGACGTCCACCGACACCATCATCCACCACCGCCAGTTCTTGGCGCCGGAGTTCTTGGATGGTGCCCCCGGCTCGGCTTTGGGTGGCCCTGTGGTTTACAGCGAGAACTGTAAAATTCAGTGACGTCAATGACAGAATCACTATGAGTTTGACAAGTAAAATTCTTTCCTTTCATTCCCTCATGTTCACATTTCACCCTTGGAAGAACAACACTGTAAATCAATTTAAGCCCGCGTTCGCGCCATTGGGCCATGGGCTTAGCGAAGGCAACGAACAGCCCAACGTACGGCCAGACGGATTGAACAGAAGTAAACCGTCCAAAACGGATGAAAATTCGACAAGCGGAGAGTGATGGCAATCTGACCTGCAGGGATCTGTATCTGGACCTCGGCGTTGCTCGTGCTGCCCGCATTGTTGCCGGCGCTGGCGTCGGCCATCTCATCCGATCGAGATCCCAGTCAGGAGAAGGGGGAGGAGGAGGAGGAGGAGGAGGAGGAGGAGAGGGGAGGTGATTGTAGATCGAGCGGACGAAGAGGTTTAGCGGTGGAGAGGAACAAGAGGGACATGCGGAGGTGGAATGGAGTGGAGATGGGTGGGAAGAACAAGAGCCCGAGTCCGCCCGTTAATTTCTCTGTCGCTTTCCTCGTCTCGCTGTTGCCCTCTCACTGTGCAGCATGCAGAGATCGATCAATGCAAACGCAGAGTTTTACGGGTCAATGCAAGAGCTGTCCGTCTTCATGCATGTATTGCTGCAGAGGGCAGCAGGTATGTGTACTTCCGTCGTCACGTTTGACAGGCCACCGCCAGGGAAAACCGAGCTAGCCGTTGTGGACAGTGACTGCGCAGTTCCTCTGTGCTGCGTAGTTGGAAACTATATTTCCTTGATTGATTGCAACTGGCACAGAGTACAGGGCTTAAGAAGGGAAGGTGGAGCACCGGTCGCCCTACAATGTAGGCACGTAGGCCATGGCGAGGTGCGATCCTACAATCCCGAATTGAAAACAAAGGCAACGCGACAATATACAAAATGATATACACAGATTCTAACACCCTCCCTCAGTCGAAACACGACTGGGAAGAATGTTCAGGTTGTAGCGAAAAACTCTGAAGACTGGAGACGGCAACCCCTTGGTGAAAATGTCGGCATACTGAGAGCTTGGGGGTACGTGAAGGACGCGAGCTTCGCCGAGAGCCACCCGGTCATGAACGAAGTGCAAGTCAATCTTAATATGCTTAGTGCGCTGATGTTGGGCCGGGTTGCTCGCAAGATACGATGCGTTGACATTGTCATAATACATGATAGTAGCACGAGTCGTAGGAAGCTTGAGTTCATGGAGAAGTTGACGCAACCAGCAAGACTCAGCCACACAGTTAGCAATGCCTCTGTACTTAGCTTCTGCACTCGAACGCGAGATGGTTGGCTGCCTCTTCGACGACCAAGAAATAAGGTTGTCACCGAGAAAAACACAGAATCCTGAAGTGGACTTGCGTGTATCCGGGCATCCTGCCCAATCCGCGTCCACTAGTAGAAAACAGGGCTATGGTCCAGGCCGGCTCAGCCCATTAGTCCCGGTTCAGTCTAGAACCGGGACTAATGTGAGCACGAGTCGTAGGATCACGGCGTTGAAGATCAGGCCGGTGAGCTTCTGCGAGTTGAGCACGTAGGAGAAGACGACGTTGAAGGCCAGCTGGCTGGCGCAGATGAGCGAGTAGGTGGAGACCGGGAGGTACTTGAGGCCGCTGGCGTACATCATGTCGTCGGCGGCTATGACGAGCCCCAGGACGACGTAGATCACCGCGACCTTGGCGACCGGGGCGTCGCCGCTGGCGCCTCCGCCGCCGGACGACTTGGGGAAACACAAGAGGGCGAGGAACAGTATGGGGAAGCCAGCGGTCTGCACGAACATTGATATCCACTTACTGCTGCCGCCCTGGTGGTAGTAGTACCTCCCCAGCAGCGTCGCGGACGTCTGGCCGGCGACGACGAAGAAGATGTACACCGACACCATCATCCACCACCGCCAGTTCTTGGCGCCGGATTTCTTGGATGGTGCCCCCGGCTCGGCTTTGGGTGGCCCTGTGGTTTACAGCGAGAACTGTAAAATTCAGTGACGTCAATGACAGAATCACTATGAGTTTGACAAGTAAAATTGTTTCCTTTCATTCCCTCATGTTCACATTTCACCCTTGGAAGAACAACACTGTAAATCAATTTAAGCCCGCGTTCGTGCCATTGGACCGTGGGCTTAGCAAAGGCAACGAACAGCCCAACGTACGGCCGGACGGATTGAACAGAAGTAAACCGTCCAAAACGGATGAAAATTCGACAAGCGGAGAGTGATGGCAATCTGACCTGCAGGGATCTGTATCTGGACCTCGGCGTTGCTCGTGCTGCCCGCATTGTTGCCGGCGCTGGCGTCGGCCATCTCATCCTATTGAGATCCCAGTCAGGAGAAGGGGGAGGAGGAGGAGGAGGAGGAGGAGAGGGGAGGCGATTGCAGATCGAGAGGACGAAGAGGTTTAGCGGTGGAGAGGAACAAGAGGGACATGCGGAGGTGGAATGGAGTGGAGATGGGTGGGAAGAACAAGAGCCCGAGTCCGCCCGTTAATTTCTCTGTCGCTTTCCTCGTCTCGCTGTTGCCCTCTCACTGTGCAGCATGCAGAGATCGATCGATGCAAACGCAGAGTTTTACGGGTCAATGCAAGAGCTGTCCGTCTTCATGC
The DNA here is from genome assembly GCF_002162155.2 of Triticum dicoccoides. Taxonomy (NCBI): domain Eukaryota; kingdom Viridiplantae; phylum Streptophyta; class Magnoliopsida; order Poales; family Poaceae; genus Triticum; species Triticum dicoccoides. Next base: position 609,068,427 of record NC_041388.1, on the reverse strand, counting down.
ATGTATTGCTGCAGAGGGCAGCAGGTATGTGTACTTCCGTCGTCACGTTTGACAGGCCACCGCCAGGGAAAACCGAGCTAGCCGTTGTGGACAGTGACTGCGCAGTTCCTCTGTGCTGCGTAGTTGGAAACTATATTTCCTTGATTGATTACAACTGGCACAGAGTACAGGGCTTAAGAAGGGAAGGTGGAGCACCGGTCGCCCTACAATGTAGGCACGCAGGCCATGGCGAGGTGCGATCCTACAATCCTGAAGTGAATACAACAGAGGCAACGTTACAATATACAAAATGATATACACAGATTCTAACACCCTCCCTCAGTCGGAACACCGTGGGGAAGAATGTTCAGGTTGTAGCGAAAAACTCTAAAGACTGGAGACGGCAACCCCTTGGTGAAAATGTCGGCATACTGAGAGCTTGGGGGTACGTGAAGGACGCGAGCTTCGCCGAGAGCCACCCGGTCATGAACGAAGTGCAAGTCAATCTTAATATGCTTAGTGCGCTGATGTTGGGCCGGGTTGCTCGCAAGATACGATGCGTTGACATTGTCACAATACATGATAGTAGCACGAGTCGTAGGAAGCTTGAGTTCATGGAGAAGTTGACGCAACCAGCAAGACTCAGCCACACAGTTAGCAATGCCTCTTTACTTAGCTTCTGCACTCGAACGCGAGATGGTTGGCTACCTCTTCGACGACCTAGAAATAAGGTTGTCACCGAGAAAAACACAGAATCCTGAAGTGGACTTGCGTGTATCCGGGCATCCTGCCCAATCCGCGTCCACTAGTAGAAAACAGGGCTATGGTCCAGGCCGACTCAGCCCATTAGTCCCGGTTCAGTCCAGAACTGGGACTAATGTGAGCATTGGTCCCGGTTCGTGCGGCTAAGGCATTAGTCCCGGTTCATCTAGACCTTTTGGTCCCGGTTGGTGGGATGAACCGGGACCAATGGGCCTCGCTCCTGGCCCACAACCATTGGTCCCGGTTCGTGCCACAAACCGGGACTAAAGATTAGACCTTTAGTCCCGGTTTGAGGCAGGAACCGGGACTAATGGGGATGAGACCTTTAGTCCCGGTTCGTGCCACGAACCGGTACTAAAGGTCCCATTTTCAAACTATACCCCCCCCTGGGTGGATCGCCTTTTCAGTTTTAAAAAAAATAAAAGAAAATGATGGAAATGTCGAAAAAATAAAAGAAAATAAGTTTCACATGTGATATGTGGTCTAGTTGTTGGGAAAATTTACAAATATGAATTTCGACTTTATTTACAAAATTTCTCTGTAATTTGTAAAATGGGCATAACTTTTGCATACGAACTCGGATGAAAAAGTTTTTTATATGAAAAATCATCTACTCGAAAAGTTACATTATGGGACGGAGGAGTAGAAGTAAGTCTGTATTGGTAATTTCCAACTTCTGACATGGAGTGGAGACAAGATGATAGAAATAAGAGAGTTTTCAATGGGAAGATTCTATTATTATTCAGTAGCATACATAGATAATACAGAAGGCAGTACTCTATGAAGAAAATCCTGCAACATATATAGCATTAGCAACACCTCCTAGGTCCTCGCAGCTAACAGATTAGGTTGGAAGAGAGCAAAAATATTAATTCCTAGCACACCAAGGACCACATATATACTATACTAGCCACCAGGTGCCGCCTTCCTAGCTTTCTTGTCATCGATGAAGTGTTGCATGAGATAGGAAACGAACCCCCAGGCGGCGATGAGCATGGATATGATCTTTATCCCATCCATGGTGTCATGGAAAATGAGCACGGCAAAGAGGGGCACGATGGGCAGCGACACGGTGCTGATGACGTTGGAGAAGAGGGAGGAGACCTCGAAGACGAGCCCCACCACCCCGACGGAGGTGATCTGCCAGGACACGGCCGTCCACACCAGCGTCATGAAGTAGGAGAACTGGCCGGAGTGGAAGGTGTCCATCTCCTCCGTCATCATCCTGCACTCGCCGCTGGCGAAGAGGCCGACCATGGAGGCGATGGTGGCGACGAGCGCCGTGTATATCTGCATGTTGAGCATGGCCGTGTAGGTGTGCTTCTTGATCATGTTCTCGAAGGTGAACTGCATGGGGGAGAGGATGAGCGAGTAGGTGCCCGACGCCCCCAGCGTCAGCAGGAAGCCCATGAGGTACTTGCCCCGAGGCATGCCGCTCATGTCCTCCGTCTCGTCGTGGTTCACCCCGAGGAGCGCGTCCGACAACGTCAGCAGGAACACGGCATTGAAGATCAGGCCGGTGAGCTTCTGCGAGTTGAGCACGTAGGAGAAGACGACGTTGAAGGCCAGCTGGCTGGCGCAGATGAGCGAGTAGGTGGAGACCGGGAGGTACTTGAGGCCGCTGGCATACATCATGTCGTCGGCGGCTATGACGAGCCCCAGGACGACGTAGATCACCGCGACCTTGGCGACCGGGGCGTCGCCGTTGGCGCCGCCGCCGCCGGACGACTTGGGGAAACACAAGCGGGCGAGGAACAGTATGGGGAAGCCAGCGGTCTGCACGAACGTTGATATCCACTTGCTGCTGCCGCCCTGGTGGTAGTAGTACCTCCCCAGCAGCGTCGCGGACGTCTGGCCGGCGACGACGAAGAAGACGTCCACCGACACCATCATCCACCACCGCCAGTTCTTGGCGCCGGAGTTCTTGGATGGTGCCCCCGGCTCGGCTTTGGGTGGCCCTGTGGTTTACAGCGAGAACTGTAAAATTCAGTGACATCAATGACAGAATCACTATGAGTTTGACAAGTAAAATTGTTTCCTTTCATTCCCTCATGTTCACATTTCACCCTTGGAAGAACAACACTGTAAATCAATTTAAGCCCGCGTTCGTGCCATTGGACCGTGGGCTTAGCGAAGGCAATGAAGAGCCCAACGTACGGCCGGACGGATTGAACAGAAGTAAACCGTCCAAAATGGATGAAAATTCGACAAGCGGAGAGCGATGGCAATCTGACCTGCAGGGATCTGTACCTGGACCTCGGCGTTGCTCGTGCTGCCCGCATTGTTGCTGGCGCTGGCGTCGGCCATCTCATCCGATCGAGATCCCAGTCAGGAGAAGTGGGAGGAGGAGGAGGAGGAGGAGGAGGAGAGGGGAGGCGATTGCAGATCGAGAGGACGAAGAGGTTTAGCGATGGAGAGGAACAAGAGGGACATGCGGAGGTGGAATGGAGTGGAGATGGGTGGGAAGAACAAGAGCCCGAGTCCGCCCGTTAATTTCTCTCTCGCTTTCCTTGTCTCGCTGTTGCCCTCTCACTGTGCAGCATGCAGAGATCGATCGATGCAAACGCAGAGTTTTACGGGTCAATGCAAGAGCTGTCCGTCTTCATGCATGTATTGCTGCAGAGGGCAGCAGGTATGTGTACTTCCGTCATCACGTTTGACAGGCCACCGCCAGGGAAAACCGAGCCAGCCGTTGTGGATAGTGACTGCGCAGTTCCTCTGTGTTGCGCAGTTGGAAACTATATTTCCTTGATTGATTGCAACTGGCACAGAGTACAGGGCTTAAGAAGGGAAGGTGGAGCACCGGTCGCCCTACAATGTAGGCACGCAGGCCATGGCGAGGTGCGATCCTACAATCCCGAAGTGAATTCAACAGAGGCAACGTTACAATATACAAAATGATATACACAGATTCTAACACCCTCCCTCAGTCGGAACACCGTTGGGAAGAATGTTCAGGTTGTAGCGAAAAACTCTGAAGACTGGAGACGGCAACCCCTTGGTGAAAATGTCGGCATACTGAGAGCTTGGGGGTACGTGAAGGACGCGAGCTTCGCCGAGAGCCACCCGGTCATGAACGAAGTGCAAGTCAATCTTAATATGCTTAGTGCGCTGATGTTGGGCCGGGTTGCTCGCAAGATACGATGCGTTGACATTGTCACAATACATGATAGTAGCACGAGTCGTAGGAAGCTTGAGTTCATGGGGAAGTTGACGCAACCAGCAAGACTCAGCCACACAGTTAGCAATGCCTCTGTACTTAGCTTCTGCACTCGAACGCGAGATTGTTTGCTGCCTCTTCGACGACCAAGAAATAAGGTTGTCACCGAGAAAAACACAGAATCCTGAAGTAGACTTGCGTGTATCCGGGCATCCTGCCCAATCCGCGTCCACTAGTAGAAAACAGGGTTATGGTCCAGGCCGGCTCAGCCCATTAGTCCCGGTTCAGTCTAGAACCGGGACTAATGTGAGCATTGGTCCCGGTTCGTGCGGCTAAGGCATTAGTCCCGGTTCATCTAGACCTTTTGGTCCCGGTTGATGGGATGAACCAGGACCAATGGGCCTCGCTCCTGGCCCACAACCATTGGTCCCGGTCCGTGCCACAAACCGGGACTAAAGATTAGACCTTTAGTCCCGGTTTGAGGCACGAACCGGGACTAATGGGGATGAGACCTTTAGTCCCGGTTCGTGCCACGAACCGGTACTAAAGGTCCCATTTTCAAACTATACCCCCCCCGGTGGATCGCCTTTTCAGTTTTAAAAAAAATAAAAGAAAATGATGGAAATGTCAAAAAAATAAAAGAAAATAAGTTTCACATGTGATATGTGGTCTAGTTGTTGGGAAAATTTACAAATATGAATTTCGACTTTATTTACAAAATCTCTCTGGAATTTGTAAAATGGGCATAACTTTTGCATACGGACTCGGATGAAAAAGTTTTTTATATGAAAAATCATCTACTCGAAAAGTTACATTATGGGACGGAGGAGTAGAAGTAAGTCTGTATTAGTAATTTCCAACTTCTGACGTGGAGTGGAGACAAGATGATAGAAATAAGAGAGTTTTCAATGGGAAGATTCTATTATTATTCAGTAGCATACATAGATAATATAGAAGGCAGTACTCTTTGAAGAAAATCTTGCAACATATATAGCATTAGAAACACCTCCTAGGTCCTCGCAGCTAACAGATTAGGTTGGAAGAGAGCAAAAATATTAATTCCTAGCGCACCAAGGACCATATATATATACTATACTAGCCACCAGCTGCCGCCTTCCTAGCTTTCTTGTCATCGATGAAGTGTTGCATGAGATAGGAAACGAACCCCCAGGCGGCAATGAGCATGGATATGATCTTTATCCCATCCATGGTGTCGTGGAAAATGAGCACGGCGAAGAGGGGCACGATGGGCAGCGACACGGTGCTGATGACGTTGGAGAAGAGGGAGGAGACCTCGAAGACGAGCCCCACCACCCCGACGGAGGTGATCTGCCAGGACACGACCGTCCACACCAGCGTCATGAAGTAGGAGAACTGGCCGGAGCGGAAGGTGTCCATCTCCTCCGTCATCATCCTCCACTCGCCGCTGGCGAAGAGGCCGACCATGGAGGCGATGGTGGCGACGAGCGCCGTGTATATCTGCATGTTGAGCACGGCCGTGTAGGTGTGCTTCTTGATCACGTTCTCGAAGGTGAGCTACATGAGGGAGAGGATGAGCGAGTAGGTGCCCGACGCCCCCAGCGTCAGCAGGAAGCCGATGAGGTACTTGCCCCGAGGCATGCTGCTCATGTCCTCCGTCTCGTCGTGGTTCACCCCGAGGAGCGCGTCCGACAGCGTCAGCAGGATCACGACGTTGAAGATCAGGCCGGTGAGCTTCTGCGAGTTGAGCACGTAGGAGAACACGACGTTGAAGGCCAGCTGGCTGGCGCAGATGAGCGATTAGGTGGAGACCGGGAGGTACTTGAGGCCGCTGGCGTACATCATGTCGTCGGCGGCTATGACGAGCCCCAGGACGACGTAGATCACCGCGACCTTGGCGACCGGGGCGTCGCCGCTGGCGCCGCCGCTGCCGGACGACTTGGGGAAACACAAGAGGGCGAGGAACAGTATGGGGAAGCCAACGGTCTGCACGAACATTGATATCCACTTGCTGCTGCCGCCCTGGTGGTAGTAGTACCTCCCCAGCAGCCTTGCGGACGTCTGGCCGGCGACGACGAAGAAGACGTCCACCGTCACCATCATCCACCACCGCCAGTTCTTGGCGCCGGAGTTCTTGGATGGTGCCCCCGGCTCAGCTTTGGGTGGCCCTGTGGTTTACAGCGAGAACTGTAAAATTCAGTGACGTCAATGACAGAATCACTATGAGTTTGACAAGTAAAATTGTTTCCTTTCATTCCCTCATGTTCACATTTCACCCTTGGAAGAACAACACTATAAATCCATTTAAGCCCGTGTTCGCGCCATTGGACCGTGGGCTTAGCGAAGGCAACGAACAGCCCAACGTACGGCCCGACGGATTGAACAGAAGTAAACCGTCCAAAACGGATGAAAACTCGACAAGCGGAGAGTGATGGCAATCTGACCTGCATGGATCTGTATCTGGACCTCGGCGTTGCTCGTGCTGCCCGCATTGTTGCCGGCACTGGCGTCGGCCATCTCATCCGATCGAGATCCCAGTCAGGAGAAGGGGGAGGAGGAGGAGGAGGAGGAGAGGGGAGGCGATTGCAGATCGAGAGGACGAAGAGGTTTAGCGGTGGAGAGGAACAAGAGGGACATGCGGAGGTGGAATGGAGTGGAGATGGGTGGGAAGAACAAGAGCCCGAGTCCGCCCGTTAATTTCTCTGTCGCCTTCCTCGTCTCGCTGTTGCCCTCTCACTGTGCAGCATGCAGAGATCGATCGATGCAAACGCAGAGTTTTACGGGTCAATGCAAGAGCTGTCCGTCTTCATGCATGTATTGCTGCAGAGGGCAGCAGGTCTGTGTACTTTCGTCGTCACGTTTGACAGGCCACCGCCAGGGAAAACTGAGCTAGCCGTTGTGGACAATGACTGCGCAGTTCCTCTGTGCTGCGCAGTTGGAAACTATATTTCCTTGATTGATTACAACTGGCACAGAGTACAGGGCTTAAGAAGGGAAGGTGGAGCACCGGTCGCCCTACAATGTAGGCACGCAGGCCATGGCGAGGTGCGATCCTACAATCCCGAAGTGAATACAATAGAGGCAACATTACAATATACAAAATGATATACACAGATTCTAACACCCTCCATCAGTCGGAACACCGTTGGGAAGAATGTTCAGGTTGTAGCGAAAAACTCTGAAGACTGGAGACGGCAACCCCTTGGTGAAAATGTCGGCATACTGAGAGCTTGGGGGTACGTGAAGGACGCGAGCTTCGCCGAGAGCCACCCGGTCACGAACGAAGTGCAAGTCAATCTTAATATGCTTAGTGCGCTGATGTTGGGCCGGGTTGCTCGCAAGATACGATGCGTTGACATTGTCACAATACATGATAGTAGCACGAGTCGTAGGAAGCTTGAGTTCATGGAGAAGTTGACGCAACCAGCAAGACTCAGCCACACAGTTAGCAATGCCTCTGTACTTAGCTTCTGCACTCGAACGCGAGATGGTTGGCTGCCTCTTCGACGACCAAGAAATAAGGTTGTCACCGAGAAAAACACAGAATCCTGAAGTGGACTTGCGTGTATCCGGGCATCCTGCCCAATCCGCGTCCACTAGTAGAAAACAGGGCTATGGTCCAGGCCGGCTCAGCCCATTAGTCCCGGTTCAGTGTAGAACCGGGACTAATGTGAGCATTGGTCCCGGTTCGTGCGGCTAAGGCATTAGTCCCGGTTCATCTAGACCTTTTGGTCCCGGTTGGTGGGATGAACCGGGACCAATGGGCCTCGCTCCTGGCCCACAACCATTGGTCCCTGTTCGTGCCACAAACCGGGAATAAAGATTAGACCTTTAGTCCCGGTTTGAGGCACGAACCGGGACTAATGGGGATGAGACCTTTAGTCCCGGTTCGTGCCACGAACCGGTACTAAAGGTCCCATTTTCAAACTATAACCCCCCCCCCGGTGGATCGCCTTTTCAGTTTTAAAAAAAATAAAAGAAAATGATGGAAATGTCAAAAAAATAAAAGAAAATAAGTTTCACATGTGATATGTGGTCTAGTTGTTGGGAAAATTTACAAATATGAATTTCGACTTTATTTACAAAATCTCTCTGGAATTTGTAAAATGGGCATAACTTTTGCATACGAACTCGGATGGAAAAGTTTTTTATATGAAAAATCATCTACTCGAAAAGTTACATTATGGGACGGAGGAGTAGAAGTAAGTCTGTATTGGTAATTTCCAACTTCTGACATGGAGTGGAGACAAGATGATAGAAATAAGAGAGTTTTCAATGGGAAGATTCTATTATTATTCAGTAGCATACATAGATAATACAGAAGGCAGTACTCTATGAAGAAAATCCTGCAACATATATAGCATTAGCAACACCTCCTAGGTCCTCGCAGCTAACAGATTAGGTTGGAAGAGAGCAAAGATATTAATTCCTAGTGCACCAAGGACCATATATATACTATACTAGCCACCAGCTGCCGCCTTCCTAGCTTTCTTATCATCGATGAAGTGTTGCATGAGATAGGAAACGAACCCCCAGGCGGCGATGAGCATGGATATGATCTTTATCCCATCCATGGTGTCGTGGAAAATGAGCACGGCGAAGAGGGGCACGATGGGCAGCGACACGGTGCTGATGACGTTGGAGAAGAGGGAGGAGACCTCGAAGACGAGCCCCACCACCCCGATGGAGGTGATCTGCCAGGACACGGCCGTCCACACCAGCGTCATGAAGTAGGAGAACTGGCCGGAGCGGAAGGTGTCCATCTCCTCCGTCATCATCCTCCACTCGCCGCTGGCGAAGAGGCCGACCATGGAGGTGATGGTGGCGACGAGCGCCGTGTATATCTGCATGTTGAGCACGGCCGTGTAGGTGTGCTTCTTGATCACGTTCTCGAAGGTGAGCTGCATGAGGGAGAGGATGAGCGAGTAGGTGCCCGACGCCCCCAGCGTCATCAGGAAGCCCATGAGGTACTTGCCCCGAGGCATGCCGCTCATATCCTCCGACTCGTCGTGGTTCACCCCGAGGAGCGCGTCCGACAGCGTCAGCAGGATCACGGCGTTGAAGATCAGGCCGGTGAGCTTCTGCGAGTTGAGCACGTAGGAGTAGACGATGTTGAAGGCCAGCTGGCTGGCGCAGATGAGCGAGTAGGTGGAGACCGTGAGGTACTTGAGGCTGCTGGCGTACATCATGTCGTCGGCGGCTATGACGAGCCCCAGGACGACGTAGATCACCGCGACCTTGGCGACCGGGGCGTCGCCGCTGGCGCCGCCGCCGCCGGACGACTTGGGGAAACACAAGAGGGCGAGGAACAGTATGGATGAAGCCAGCGGTCTGCACGAACGTTGATATCCACTTGCTGCTGCCGCCCTGGTGGTAGTAGTACCACCCCAGCAGCGTCGCGGACGTCTGGCCGGCGACGACGAAGAAGACGTCCACCGACACCATCATCCACCACCGCCAGTTCTTGGCGCCGGAGTTCTTGGATGGTGCCCCCGGCTCGGCTTTGGGTAGCCCTGTGGTTTACAGCATGAACTGTAAAATTCAGTGACGTCAATGACAGAATCACTATGAGTTTGACAAGTAAAATTGTTTCCTTTCATTCCCTCATGTTCACATTTCACCCTTGGAAGAACAACACTGTAAATCAATTTAAGCCCGCGTTCGCGTCATTGGACCGTGGGCTTAGCGAAGGTAATGAACAGCCCAACGTATGGCCGGACGGATTGAACAGAAGTAAACCGTCCAAAACGGATGAAAATTCGACAAGCGGAGAGTGATGGCAATCTAACCTGCAGGGATCTGTATCTGGACCTCGGCGTTGCTCGTGCTGCCCGCATTGTTGCCGGCGCTGGCGTCGGCCATCTCATCCGATCGAGATCCCAGTCAGGAGAAGGGGGAGGAGGAGGAGGAGGAGGAGGAGAGGGGAGGCGATTGCAGATCGAGAGGACGAAGAGGATTAGCGGTGGAGAGGAACAAGAGGGACATGCGGAGGTGGAATGGAGTGGAGATGGGTGGGAAGAACAAGAGCCCGAGTCCGCCCGTTAATTTCTCTGTCGCTTTCCTCGTCTCGCTGTTGCCCTCTCACTGTGCAGCATGCAGAGATTGATCGATGCAAATGCAGAGTTTTACGGGTCAATGCAAGAGCTGTCCGTCTTCATGCATGTATTGCTGCAGAGGGCAGCAGGTATGTGTACTTCCGTCGTCACGTTTGACAGGCCACCGCCAGGGAAAACCGAGCTAGCCGTTGTGGACAGTGACTGCGCAGTTCCTCTGTGCTGCGCAGTTGGAAACTATATTTCCTTGATTGATTGCAAGTGGCACAGAGTACAGGGCTTAAGACGGAAAGGCGGAGCACCGGTCGCCCTACAATGTAGGCACGCAGGCCATGGCGAGGTGCGATCCTACAATCCCGAAGTGAATACAACAGAGGCAACGTTACAATATACAAAATGATATACACAGATTCTAACACCCTCCCTCAGTCGGAACACTGTTGGGAAGAATGTTCAGGTTGTAGCGAAAAACTCTGAAGACTGGAGACGGCAACCCCTTGGTGAAAATGTCGGCATACTGAGAGCTTGGGGGTACGTGAAGGACGCGAGCTTCGCCGAGAGCCACCCGGTCATGAACGAAGTGCAAGTCAATCTTAATATGCTTAGTGCGCTGATGTTGGGCCGGGTTGCTCGCAAGATACGATGCGTTGACATTGTCACAATACATGATAGTAGCACGAGTCATAGGAAGCTTGAGTTCATGGAGAAGTTGACGCAACCAGCAAGACTCAGCCACACAGTTAGCAATGCCTCTGTACTTAGCTTCTGCACTCGAACACGAGATGGTTGGCTGCCTCTTCGACGACCAAGAAATAAGGTTGTCACCGAGAAAAACACAGAATCCTGAAGTGGACTTGCGTGTATCCGGGCATCCTGCCCAATCCGCGTCCACTAGTAGAAAACAGGGCTATGGTCCAGGCCGGCTCAGCCCATTAGTCCCGGTTCAGTCTAGAACCGGGACTAATGTGAGCATTGGTCCCGGTTCGTGCGGCTAAGGCATTAGTCCCGGTTCATCTAGACCTTTTGGTCCCGGTTGGTGGGATGAACCGGGACCAATGGGCCTCGCTCCTGGCCCACAACCATTGGTCCCGGTTCGTGCCACAAACCGGGACTAAAGATTAGACCTTTAGTCCCGGTTTGAGGCACGAACCGGGACTAATGGGGATGAGCCCTTTAGTCCCGGTTCGTGCCACGAACCGGTACTAAAGGTCCCATTTTCAAACTATACCCCCCCCCCCCGTGGATCGCCTTTTCAGTTTTAGAAAAAATAAAAGAAAATGATGGAAATGTCAAAAAAATAAAAGAAAATAAGTTTCACATGTGATATGTGGTCTAGTTGTTGGGAAAATTTACAAATATGAATTTCGACTTTATTTACAAAATCTCTCTGGAATTTGTAAAATGGGCATAACTTTTGCATACGAACTCGGATGGAAAAGTTTTTTATATGAAAAATCATCTACTCGAAAAGTTACATTATGGGACGGAGGAGTAGAAGTAAGTCTGTATTGGTAATTTCCAACTTCTGACATGGAGTGGAGACAAGATGATAGAAATAAGAGAGTTTTCAATGGGAAGATTCTATTATTATTCAGTAGCATACATAGATAATACAGAAGGCAGTACTCTATGAAGAAAATCCTGCAACATATATAGCATTAGCAACACCTCCTAGGTCCTCGCAGCTAACAGATTAGGTTGGAAGAGAGCAAAAATATTAATTCCTAGCGCACCAAGGACAATATATATACTATACTAGCCACCAGCTGCCGCCTTCCTAGCTTTCTTGTCATCGATGAAGTGTTGCATGAGATAGGAAACGAACCCCCAGGCGGCGATGAGCATGGATATGATCTTTATCCCATCCATGGTGTCGTGGAAAATGAGCACGGCGAAGAGGGGCACGATGGGCAGCGACACGGTGCTGATGACGTTGGAGAAGAGGGAGGAGACCTCGAAGATGAGCCCCACCACCCCGACGGAGGTGATCTGCCAGGACACGGCCGTCCACACCAGCGTCATGAAGTAGGAGAACTGGCCGGAGCGGAAGGTGTCCATCTCCTTCGTCATCATCCTCCACTCGCCGCTGGCGAAGAGGCCGACCATGGAGGCGATGGTGGCGACGAGCGCCGTGTATATCTGCATGTTGAGCACGGCCGTGTAGGTGTGCTTCTTGATCACGTTCTCGAAGGTGAGCTGCATGAGGGAGAGGATGAGCGAGTAGGTGCCCGACGCCCCCAGCGTCAGCAGGAAGCCCATGAGGTACTTGCCCCGAGGCATGCCGCTCATGTCCTCCGTCTCGTCGTGGTTCACCCCGAGGAGCGCGTCCGACAGCGTCAGCAGGATCACGGCGTTGAAGATCAGGCCGGTGAGCTTCTGCGAGTTGAGCACGTAGGAGAAGACGACGTTGAAGGCCAGCTGGCTGGCGCAAATGAGCGAGTAGGTGGAGACCGGGAGGTACTTGAGGCCGTTGGCGTACATCATGTCGTCGGCGGCTATGACGAGCCCCAGGACGACGTAGATCACCACGACCTTGGCGACCGGGGCGTCGCCGCTGGCGCCGCCGCCGCCGGACGACTTGGGGAAACACAAGAGGGCGAGGAACAGTATGGGGAAGCCAGCGGTCTGCACGAACGTTGATATCCACTTGCTGCTGCCGCCCTGGTGGTAGTAGTACCTCCCCAGCAGCGTCGCGGACGTCTGGCCGGCGACGACGAAGAAGACGTTCACCGACACCATCATCCACCACCGCCAGTTCTTGGCGCCGGAGTTCTTGGATGGTGCCCCCGGCTCGGCTTTGGGTGGCCCTGTGGTTTACAACGAGAACTGTAAAATTCAGTGACGTCAATGACAGAATCACTATGAGTTTGACAAGTAAAATTGTTTCCTTTCATTCCCTCATGTTCACATTTCACCCTTGGAAGAACAACACTGTAAATCAATTTAAGCCCGCATTCGCGCCATTCGACCGTGGGCTTAGCGAAGGCAACGAACAGCCCAACGTACGGCCGGACGGATTGAACAGAAGTAAACCATCCAAAACGGATGAAAATTCGACAAGCGGAGAGTGATGGCAATCTGACCTGCAGGGATCTGTATCTGGACCTCGGAGTTGCTCGTGCTGCCCGCATTGTTGCCTGCGCTGGCGTCGGCCATCTCATCCGATCGAGATCCCAGTCAGGAGAAGGGGGAGGAGGTGGAGGAGGAGGAGGAGGAGAGGGGAGGAGATTGCAGATCGAGAGGACGAAGAGGTTTAGCGGTGGAGAGGAACAAGAGGGACATGCGGAGGTGGAATGGAGTGGAGATGGGTGGGAAGAACAAGAGCCCGAGTCGGCCCGTTAATTTCTCTGTCGCTTTCCTCGTCTCGCTGTTGCCCTCTCACTGTGCAGCATGCAGAGATTGATCGATGCAAATGCAGAGTTTTACGGGTCAATGCAAGAGCTGTCCGTCTTCATGCATGTATCGCTGTAGAGGGCAGCAGGTATGTGTACTTCCGTCGTCACGTTTGACAGGCCACCGCCAGGGAAAACCGAGCTAGCCGTTGTGGACAGTGATTGCGCAGTTCCTCTGTGCTGCGCAGTTGGAAACTATATTTCCTTGATTGATTGCAACTGGCACAGAGTACAGGGCTTAAGACGGGAAGGTGGAGCACCGGTCGCCCTACAATGTAGGCACGCAGGCCATGGCGAGGTGCGATCCTACAATCCCGAAGTGAATACAACAGAGGCAACGTTACAATATACAAAATGATATACACAGATTCTAACACCCTCCCTCAGTCGGAACACCGTTGGGAAGAATGTTCAGGTTGTAGCGAAAAACTCTGAAGACTGGAGACGGCAACCCCTTGGTGAAAATGTCGGCATACTGAGAGCTTGGGGGTACGTGAAGGACGCGAGCTTCACCGAGAGCCACCCGGTCATGAATGAAGTGCAAGTCAATCTTAATATGCTTAGTGCGCTGATGTTGGGCCGGGTTGCTCGCAAGATACGATGCGTTGACATTGTCACAATACATGATAGTAGCACGAGTCGTAGGAAGCTTGAGTTCATGGAGAAGTTGACGCAACCAGCAAGACTCAGCCACACAGTTAGCAATGCCTCTGTACTTAGCTTCTGCACTCGAACGCGAGATGGTTGGCTGCCTCTTCGACGACCAAGAAATAAGGTTGTCACCGAGAAAAACACAGAATCCTGAAGTGGACTTGCGTGTATTTGGGCATCCTGCCCAATCCGCGTCCACTAGTAGAAAACAGGGCTATGGTCCAGGCCGGCTCAGCCCATTAGTCCCGGTTCAGTCTAGAACCGGGACTAATGTGAGCATTGGTCCCGGTTCGTGCGGCTAAGGCATTAGTCCCGGTTCATCTAGACCTTTTGGTCCCGGTTGGTGGGATGAACCGGGACCAATGGGCCTCGCTCCTGGCCCACAACCATTGGTCCCGGTTCGTGCCACAAACCGGGACTAAAGATTAGACCTTTAGTCCC
>NC_041388.1:609050735-609054000 GCF_002162155.2 Triticum dicoccoides | reverse complement strand
AAAAAATAAAAGAAAATGATGGAAATGTCAAAAAAATAAAAGAAAATAAGTTTCACATGTGATATGTGGTCTAGTTGTTGGGAAAATTTACAAATATGAATTTCGACTTTATTTACAAAATCTCTCTGGAATTTGTAAAATGGGCATAACTTTTGCATACGAACTCGGATGGAAAAGTTTTTTATATGAAAAATCATCTACTCGAAAAGTTACATTATGGGACGGAGGAGTAGAAGTAAGTCTGTATTGGTAATTTCCAACTTCTGACATGGAGTGGAGACAAGATGATAGAAATAAGAGAGTTTTCAATGGGAAGATTATATTATTATTCAGTAGCATACATAGATAATACAGAAGGCAGTACTCTATGAAGAAAATCCTGCAACATATATAGCATTAGCAACACCTCCTAGGTCCTCGCAGCTAACAGATTAGGTTGGAAGAGAGCAAAAATATTAATTCATAGCGCACCAAGGACAATATATATACTATACTAGCCACCAGCTGCCGCCTTCCTAGCTTTCTTGTCATCGATGAAGTGTTGCATGAGATAGGAAACGAACCCCCAGGCGGCGATGAGCATGGATATGATCTTTATCCCATCCATGGTGTCGTGGAAAATGAGCACGGCGAAGAGGGGCACGATGGGCAGCGACACGGTGCTGATGACGTTGGAGAAGAGGGAGGAGACCTCGAAGATGAGCCCCACCACCCCGACGGAGGTGATCTGCCAGGACACGGCCGTCCACACCAGCGTCATGAAGTAGGAGAACTGGCCGGAGCGGAAGGTGTCCATCTCCTTCGTCATCATCCTCCACTCGCCGCTGGCGAAGAGGCCGACCATGGAGGCGATGGTGGCGACGAGCGCCGTGTATATCTGCATGTTGAGCACGGCCGTGTAGGTGTGCTTCTTGATCACGTTCTCGAAGGTGAGCTGCATGAGGGAGAGGATGAGCGAGTAGGTGCCCGACGCCCCCAGCGTCAGCAGGAAGCCCATGAGGTACTTGCCCCGAGGCATGCCGCTCATGTCCTCCGTCTCGTCGTGGTTCACCCCGAGGAGCGCGTCCGACAGCGTCAGCAGGATCACGGCGTTGAAGATCAGGCCGGTGAGCTTCTGCGAGTTGAGCACGTAGGAGAAGACGACGTTGAAGGCCAGCTGGCTGGCGCAAATGAGCGAGTAGGTGGAGACCGGGAGGTACTTGAGGCCGTTGGCGTACATCATGTCGTCGGCGGCTATGACGAGCCCCAGGACGACGTAGATCACCGCGACCTTGGCGACCGGGGCGTCGCCGCTGGCGCCGCCGCCGCCGGACGACTTGGGGAAACACAAGAGGGCGAGGAACAGTATGGGGAAGCCAGCGGTCTGCACGAACGTTGATATCCACTTGCTGCTGCCGCCCTGGTGGTAGTAGTACCTCCCCAGCAGCGTCGCGGACATCTGGCCGGCGACGACGAAGAAGACGTCCACCGACACCATCATCCACCACCGCCAGTTCTTGGCGCCGGAGTTCTTGGATGGTGCCCCCGGCTCGGCTTTGGGTGGCCCTGTGGTTTACAACAAGAACTGTAAAATTCAGTGACGTCAATGACAGAATCACTATGAGTTTGACAAGTAAAATTGTTTCCTTTCATTCCCTCATGTTCACATTTCACCCTTGGAAGAACAACACTGTAAATCAATTTAAGCCCGCATTCGCGCCATTCGACCGTGGGCTTAGCGAAGGCAACGAACAGCCCAACGTACGGCCGGACGGATTGAACAGAAGTAAACCATCCAAAACGGATGAAAATTCGACAAGCGGAGAGTGATGGCAATCTGACCTGCAGGGATCTGTATCTGGACCTCGGCGTTGCTCCTGCTGCCCGCATTGTTGCCTGCGCTGGCGTCGGCCATCTCATCCGATCGAGATCCCAGTCAGGAGAAGGGGGAGGAGGAGGAGGAGGAGGAGGAGAGGGGAGGAGATTGCAGATCGAGAGGACGAAGAGGTTTAGCGGTGGAGAGGAACAAGAGGGACATGCGGAGGTGGAATGGAGTGGAGATGGGTGGGAAGAACAAGAGCCCGAGTCGGCCCATTAATTTCTCTGTCGCTTTCCTCGTCTCGTTGTTGCCCTCTCACTGTGCAGCATGCAGAGATCGATCAATGCAAACGCAGAGTTTTACGGGTCAATGCAAGAGCTGTCTGTCTTCATGCATGTATTGCTGCAAAGGGCAGCAGGTATGTGTACTTCCGTCGTCACGTTTGACAGGCCACCGCCAGGGAAAACCGAGCTAGCCGTTGTGGACAGTGACTGCGCAGTTCCACTGTGCTGCGCAGTTGGAAACTATATTCCTTGATTGATTGCAATTGGCACAGAGTACATGGCTTAAGAAGGGAAGGTGGAGCACCGGTCGCCCTACAATGTAGGCACGCAGGCCATGGCGAGGTGCGATCCTACAATCCCGAAGTGAATACAACAGAGGCAACGTTACAATATACAAAATGATATACACAGATTCTAACACCCTCCCTCAGTTGGAACACCGTTGGGAAGAATGTTCAGGTTGTAGCGAAAAACTCTGAAGACTGGAGACGGCAACCCCTTGGTGAAAATGTCGGCATACTGAGAGCTTGGGGGTACGTGAAGGACGCGAGCTTCGCCGAGCGCCACCCGGTCATGAACGAAGTGCAAGTCAATCTTAATATGCTTAGTGCGCTGATGTTGGGCCGGGTTGCTCGCAAGTTACGATGCGTTGACATTGTCACAATACATGATAGTAGCACGAGTCGTAGGAAGCTTGAGTTCATGGAGAAGTTGACGCAACCAGCAAGACTCAGCCACACAGTTAGCAATGCCTCTGTACTTAGCTTCTGAACTCGAATGCAAGATGGTTGGCTGCCTCTTCGACGACCAAGAAATAAGGTTGTCACCGAGAAAAACACAGAATCCTGAAGTGGACTTGCGTGTATCCGGGCATCCTGCCCAATCCACGTCCACTAGTAGAAAACAGGGCTATGGTCCAGGCCGGCTCAGCCCATTAGTCCCGGTTCAGTCTAGAACCGGGACTAATGTGAGCATTGGTCCCTGTTCGTGCAGCTAAGGCATTAGTCCCGGTTCATCTAGACCTTTTGGTCCCGGTTGGTGGGATGAACCGGGACCAATGGGCCTCGCTCCTGGCCCACAACCATTGGTCCCGGTTCGTGCCACAAACCGGGACTAAAGATTAGACCTTTAGTCCCGGTTTGAGGCACGAACCGGGACTAATGGGAATGAGACCTTTAGTCCC
>NC_041388.1:609042253-609050438 GCF_002162155.2 Triticum dicoccoides | reverse complement strand
AAAGAAAATGATGGATATGTCAAAAAATAAAAGAAAATAAGTTTCACATTTGATATGTGGTCTAGTTGTTGGGAAAATTTACAAATATGAATTTCGACTTTATTTACGAAATCTCTCTGGAATTTGTAAAATGGGCATAACTTTTGCATACGAACTCGGATGAAAAAGTTTTTTATATGAAAAATCATCTACTCGTAAAGTTACATTATGGGACGGAGGAGTAGAAGTAAGTCTGTATTGGTAATTTCCAACTTCTGACATGGAGTGGAGACAAGATGATAGAAATAAGAGAGTTTTCAATGGGAAGATTCTATTATTATTTAGTAGCATACATAGATAATACAGAAGGCAGTACTCTATGAAGAAAATCCTGCAACATATATAGCATTAGCAACACCTCCTAGGTCCTCGCAGCTAACACATTAGGTTGGAAGAGAGCAAAAATATTAATTCCTAGCGCACCAAGGACCATATATATACTATACTAGCCACCAGCTGCCGCCTTCCTAGCTTTCTTGTGATCGATGAAGTGTTGCATGAGATAGGAAACGAACCCCCAGGCGGCGATGAGCATGGATATGATCTTTATCCCATCCATGGTGTCGTGGAAAATGAGCACGGCGAAGAGGGGCACGATGGGCAGCGACACGGTGCTGATGACGTTGGAGAAGAGGGAGGAGACCTCGAAGATGAGCCCCACCACCCCGACGGAGGTGATCTGCCAGGACACGGCCGTCCACACCAGCGTCATGAAGTAGGAGAACTGGCCGGAGCGGAAGGTGTCCATCTCCTTCGTCATCATCCTCCACTCGCCGCTGGCGAAGAGGCCGACCATGGAGGCGATGGTGGCGACGAGCGCCGTGTATATCTGCATGTTGAGCACGGCCGTGTAGGTGTGCTTCTTGATCACGTTCTCGAAGGTGAGCTGCATGAGGGAGAGGATGAGCGAGTAGGTGCCCGACGCCCCCAGCGTCAGCAGGAAGCCCATGAGGTACTTGCCCCGAGGCATGCCGCTCATGTCCTCCGTCTCGTCGTGGTTCACCCCGAGGAGCGCGTCCGACAGCGTCAGCAGGATCACGGCGTTGAAGATCAGGCCGGTGAGCTTCTGCGAGTTGAGCACGTAGGAGAAGACGACGTTGAAGGCCAGCTGGCTGGCGCAAATGAGCGAGTAGGTGGAGACCGGGAAGTACTTGAGGCCGTTGGCGTACATCATGTCGTCGGCGGCTATGACGAGCCCCAGGACGACGTAGATCACCGCGACCTTGGCGACCGGGGCGTCGCCGCTGGCGCCGCCGCCGCCGGACGACTTGGGGAAACACAAGAGGGCGAGGAACAGTATGGGGAAGCCAGCGGTCTGCACAAACGTTGATATCCACTTGCTGCTGCCGCCCTCGTGGTAGTAGTACCTCCCCAGCAGTGTCGCGGACGTCTGGCCGGCGACGACGAAGAAGACGTCCACCGACACCATCATCCACCACCGCCAGTTCTTGGCGCCGGAGTTCTTGGATGGTGCCCCCGGCTCGGCTTTGGGTGGCCCTGTGGTTTACAGCGAGAATTGTAAAATTCAGTGACGTCAATGACAGAATCACTATGAGTTTGACAAGTAAAATTGTTTCCTTTCATTCCCTCATGTTCACATTTCACCCTTGGAAGAACAACACTGTAAATCAATTTAAGCCCGCGTTCGCGCCATTGGACCGTGGGCTTAGCGAAGGCAACGAACAGCCCAACGTACGGCCGGACGGATTGAACAGAAGTAAACCGTCCAAAACGGATGAAAATTCGACAAGCGGAGAGTGATGGCAATCTGACCTGCACGGATCTGTATCTGGACATTGGCGTTGCTCGTGTTGCCCGCATTGTTGCCGGCGCTGGCGTCGGCCATCTCATCCGATCGAGATCCCAGTCAGGAGAAGGGGGAGGAGGAGGAGGAAGAGGAGGAGAGGGGAGGCGATTGCTGATCGAGAGGACGAAGAGGTTTAGCGGTGGAGAGGAACAAGAGGGACATGCGGAGGTGGAATGGAGTGGAGATGGGTGGGAAGAACAAGAGCCTGAGTCCGCCCATTAATTTCTCTGTCGCTTTCCTCGTCTCGCTGTTGCCCTCTCACTGTGCAGCATGCAGAGATCGATCGATACCAACGCAGAGTTTTACGGGTCAATGCAAGAGCTGTCCGTCTTCATGCATGTATTGCTGCAGAAGGCAGCAGGTATGTGTACTTCCGTCGTCACGTTTGACAGGCCACCGCCAGGGAAAACCGAGCTAGCCGTTGTGGACAGTGACTGCACAGTTCCTCTGTGTTGCGCTGTTG
The DNA here is from genome assembly GCF_002162155.2 of Triticum dicoccoides. Taxonomy (NCBI): domain Eukaryota; kingdom Viridiplantae; phylum Streptophyta; class Magnoliopsida; order Poales; family Poaceae; genus Triticum; species Triticum dicoccoides. The sequence continues at coordinate 609,048,129 of NC_041388.1, read as the reverse complement.
GAAACTATATTTCCTTGATTGATTGCAACTGGCACAGAGTACAGGGCTTAAGAAGGGAAGGTGGAGCACCGGTCGCCCTACAATGTAGGCACGCAGGCCATGGCGAGGTGCGATCCTACAATCCCGAAGTGAATACAACAGAGGCAACATTACAATATACAAAATGATATACACAGATTCTAACACCCTCCCTCAGTCGGAACACCGTTGGGAAGAATATTCAGGTTGTAGCGAAAAACTCTAAAGACTGGAGACGGCAACCCCTTGGTGAAAATGTCGGCATACTGAGAGCTTGGGGGTACGTGAAGGACGCGAGCTTCGCCGAGAGCCACCCGGTCATGAACGAAGTGCAAGTCAATCTTAATATGCTTAGTGCGCTGTTGTTGGGCCGGGTTGCTCGCAAGATACGATGCGTTGACATTGTCACAATACATGATAGTAGCACGAGTCGTAGGAAGCTTGAGTTCATGGAGAAGTTGATGCAACCAGCAAGACTCAGCCACACAGTTAGCAATGCCTCTGTACTTAGCTTCTGCACTCGAACGCGAGATGGTTGGCTGCCTCTTCGACGACCAAGAAATAAGGTTGTCACCGAGAAAACCACAGAATCCTGAAGTGGACTTGCGTGTATCCGGGCATCCTGCCCAATCCGCGTCCACTAGTAGAAAACAGGGCTATGGTCCAGGCCGGCTCAGCCCATTAGTCCCGGTTCAGTCTAGAACCGGGACTAATGTGAGCATTGGTCCCGGTTCGTGCGGCTAAGGCATCAGTCCCGGTTCATCTAGACCTTTTGGTCCCGGTTGGTGGGATGAACCGGGACCAATGGGCCTCGCTCCTGGCCCACAACCATTGGTCCCGGTTCGAGCCACAAACCGGGACTAAAGATTAGACCTTTAGTCCTAGTTCGTGCCACGAACCGGTACTAAAGGTCCCATTTTCAAACTATACCCCCCCTGGTGGATCGCCTTTTCAGTTTTAGAAAAAATAAAAGAAAATGATGGAAATGTCAAAAAAATAAAAGAAAATAAGTTTCACATGTGATATGTGGTCTAGATGTTGGGAAAATTTACAAATATGAATTTCGACTTTATTTACAAAATCTCTCTGGAATTTGTAAAATGGGCATAACTTTTGCATACGAACTCGGATGAAAAAGTTTTTTATATGAAAAATCATCTACTCGAAAAGTTACATTATGGGACGGAGGAGTAGAAGTAAGTCTGTATTGGTAATTTCCAACTTCTGACATGGAGTGGAGAAGAGATGATAGAAATAAGAGAGTTTTCAATGGGAAGATTCTATTATTATTCAGTAGCATACATAGATAATACAGAAGGCAGTACTCTATGAAGAAAATCCTGCAACATATATAGCATTAGCAACACCTCCTAGGTCCTCGCAGCTAACAGATTAGGTTGGAAGAGAGCAAAAATATTAATTCCTAGTGCACCAAGGACCATATATATACTATACTAACCACCAGCTGCCGCCTTCCTAGCTTTCTTGTCATCGATGAAGTGTTGCATGAGATAGGAAACGAACCCCCAGGCGGCGATGAGCATGGATATGATCTTTATCCCATCCATGGTGTCGTGGAAAATGAGCACGGCGAAGAGGGGCACAATGGGCAGCGACACGGTGCTGATGACGTTGGAGAAGAGGGAGGAGACCTCGAAGACGAGCCCCACCACCCCGACGGAGGTGATCTGCCAGGACACGGCCGTCCACACCAGCATCATGAAGTAGGAGAACTGGCCGGAGCGGAAGGTGTCCATCTCCTCCGTCATCATCCTCCACTTGCCGCTGGCGAAGAGGCCGACCATGGAGGCGATGGTGGCGACGAGCGCCGTGTATATCTGCATGTTGAGCACGGCCGTGTAGGTGTGCTTCTTGATCACGTTCTCGAAGGTGAGCTGCATGAGGGAGAGGATGAGCGAGTAGGTGCCCGACGCCCCCAGCATCAGCAGGAAGCCCATGAGGTACTTGCCCCGAGGCATGCCGCTCATGTCCTCCGTCTCATCGTGGTTCACCCCGAGGAGCGCGTCCGACAGCGTCAGCAGGATCACGACATTGAAGATCAGGCCGGTGAGCTTCTGCGAGTTGAGCACGTAGGAGAAGACGACGTTGAAGGCCAGCTGGCTGGCGCAGATGAGCGAGTAGGTGGAGACCGGGAGGTACTTGAGGCCGCTGACGTACATCATGTCGTCGGCGGCTATGACGAGCCCCAGGACGACGTAGATCATCGCGACCTTGGCGACCGGGGCGTCGCCGCTGGCGCCGCCGCCGCCGGACGACTTGGGGAAACACAAGAGGGCGAGGAACAGTATGGGGAAGCCAGCGGTCTGCACGAACGTTGATATCCACTTGCTGCTGCCGCCCTGGTGGTAGTAGTACCTCCTCAGCAGCGTCGCGGACGTCTGGCCGGCGACGACGAAGAAGACGTCCACCGACACCATCATCCACCACCGCCAGTTCTTGGCGCCGGAGTTCTTGGATGGTGCCCCCGGCTCGGCTTTGGGTGGCCCTGTGGTTTACTGCGAGAACTGTAAAATTCAGTGACGTCAATGACAGAATCACTATGAGTTTGACAAGTAAAATTGTTTCCTTTCATTCCCTCATGTTCACATTTCACCCTTGGAAGAACAACACTGTAAATCAATTTAAGCCCGCGTTCGCGCCATTGGACCGTGGGCTTAGCGAAGGCAACGAACAGCCCAACGTACGGCCGGACGGATTGAACAGAAGTAAACCGTCCAAAACGGATGAAAATTCGACAAGCGGAGAGTGATGGCAATCTGACCTGCACGGATCTGTATCTGGACATCGGCGTTGCTCGTGTTGCCCGCATTGTTGCCGGCGCTGGCGTCGGCCATCTCATCCGATCGAGATCCCAGACAGGAGAAGGGGGAGGAGGAGGAGGAAGAGGAGGAGAGGGGAGGCGATTGCTGATCGAGAGGACGAAGAGGTTTAGCGGTGGAGAGGAACAAGAGGGACATGCGGAGGTGGAATGGAGTGGAGATGGGTGGGAAGAACAAGAGCCTGAGTCCGCCCATTAATTTCTCTGTCGCTTTCCTCGTCTCGCTGTTGCCCTCTCACTATGCAGCATGCAGAGATCGATCGATACCAACGCAGAGTTTTACGGGTCAATGCAAGAGCTGTCCGTCTTCATGCATGTATTGCTGCAGAGGGCAGCAGGTATGTGTACTTCCGTCGTCACGTTTGACAGGCCACCGCCAGGGAAAACCGAGCTAGCCCACAACCATTGGTCCCGGTTCGTGCCACAAACCGGGACTAAAGATTAGACCTTTAGTCCCGGTTTGAGGCACGAACCGGGACTAATGGGGATGAGACCTTTAGTCCCGGTTCGTGCCATGAACCGGTACTAAAGGTCCCATTTTCAAACTATACCCCCCCTCCCCCGTGGATCGCCTTTTCAGTTTTTTTAAAAAAAAGAAAATGATGGAAATGTCAAAAAAATAAAAGAAAATAAGTTTCACATGTGATATGTGGTCTAGTTGTTGGGAAAATTTACAAATATGAATTTCGACTTTATTTACAAAATCTCTCTGGAATTTGTAAAATGGGCATAACTTTTGCATACGAACTCGGATGGAAAAGTTTTTTATATGAAAAATCATCTACTCGAAAAGTTACATTATGGGACGGAGGAGTAGAAGTAAGTCTGTATTGGTAATTTCCAACTTCTGACATGGAGTGGAGACAAGATGGTAGAAATAAGAGAGTTTTCAATGGGAAGATTATATTATTATTCAGTAGCATACATAGATAATACAGAAGGCAGTACTCTATGAAGAAAATCCTGCAACATATATAGCATTAGCAACACCTCCTAGGTCCTCGCAGCTAACAGATTAGGTTGGAAGAGAGCAAAATTATTAATTCCTAGCGCACCAAGGACCATATATATACTATACTAGCCACCAGCTGCCGCCTTCCTAGCTTTCTTGTCATCGATGAAGTGTTGCATGAGATAGGAAACGAACCCCCAGGCGGCGATGAGCATGGATATGATCTTTATCCCATCCATGGTGTCGTGGAAAATGAGCACAGCGAAGAGGGGCACGATGGGCAGCGACACGGTGCTGATGACGTTGGAGAAGAGGGAGGAGACCTCGAAGACGAGCCCCACCACCCCGACGGAGGTGATCTGCCAGGACACGGCCGTCCACACCAGCGTCATGAAGTAGGAGAATTGGCCGGAGCGGAAGGTGTCCATCTCCTCCGTCATCATCCTCCACTCGCCGCTGGCGAAGAGGCCGACCATGGACGTGATGGTGGCGACGAGCGCCGTGTATATCTGCATGTTGAGCACGGCCGTGTAGGTGTGCTTCTTGATCACGTTCTCGAAGGTGAGCTGCATGAGGGAGAGGATGAGCGAGTAGGTGCCCGACGCCCCCAGCGTCAGCAGGAAGCCCATGAGGTACTTGCCCCGAGGCATGCCGCTCATGTCCTCCGTCTCGTCGTGGTTCACCCCGAGGAGCGCGTCCGACAGCGTCAGCAGGATCACGGCGTTGAAGATCAGGCCGGTGAGCTTCTGCGAGTTGAGCACGTAGGAGAAGACGACGTTGAAGGCCAGCTGGCTGGCGCAGATGAGCGAGTAGGTGGAGACCGGGAGGTACTTGAGGCCGCTGGCGTACATCATGTCGTCGGCGGCTATGACGAGCCCCAGGACGACGTAGATCACCGCGACCTTGGCGACCGGGGCGTCGCCGCTGGCGCCGCCGCCGCCGGACGACTTGGGGAAACACAAGAGGGCGAGGAACAGTATGGGGAAGCCAGCGGTCTGCACGAACGTTGATATCCACTTGCTGCTGCCGCCCTGGTGGTAGTAGTACCTCCCCAGCAGCGTCGCGGACGTCTGGCCGGCGACGACGAAGAAGACGTCCACCGACACCATCATCCACCACCGCCAGTTCTTGGCGCCGGAGTTCTTGGATGGTGCCCCCGGCTCGGCTTTGGGTGGCCCTGTGGTTTACTGCGAGAACTGTAAAATTCAGTGACGTCAATGACAGAATCACTATGAGTTTGACAAGTATAATTGTTTCCTTTCATTCCCTCATGTTCACATTTCACCCTTGGAAGAACAACACTGTAAATCAATTTAAGCCCGCGTTCGCGCCATTGGACCGTGGGCTTAGCGAAGGCAACGAACAGCCCAACGTACGGCCGGACGGATTGAACAGAAGTAAACCGTCCAAAACGGATGAAAATTCGACAAGCGGAGAGTGATGGCAATCTGACCTGCACGGATCTGTATCTGGACATTGGCGTTGCTCGTGTTGCCCGCATTGTTGCCGGCGCTGGCGTCGGCCATCACATCCGATCGAGATCCCAGTCAGGAGAAGGGGGAGGAGGAGGAGGAAGAGGAGGAGAGGGGAGGCGATTGCTGATCGAGAGGACGAAGAGGTTTAGCGGTGGAGAGGAACAAGAGGGACATGCGGAGGTGGAATGGAGTGGAGATGGGTGGGAAGAACAAGAGCCTGAGTCCGCCCATTAATTTCTCTGTCGCTTTCCTCGTCTCGCTGTTGCCCTCTCACTATGCAGCATGCAGAGATCGATCGATACCAACGCAGAGTTTTACGGGTCAATGCAAGAGCTGTCCGTCTTCATGCATGTATTGCTGCAGAGGGCAGCAGGTATGTGTACTTCCGTCGTCACGTTTGACAGGCCACCGCCAGGGAAAACCGAGCTAGCCCACAACCATTGGTCCCGGTTCGTGCCACAAACCGGGACTAAAGATTAGACCTTTAGTCCCGGTTTGAGGCACGAACCGGGACTAATGGGGATGAGACCTTTAGTCCCGGTTCGTGCCATGAACCGGTACTAAAGGTCCCATTTTCAAACTATACCCCCCC
>NC_041388.1:608957451-609041684 GCF_002162155.2 Triticum dicoccoides | reverse complement strand
AAAAGAAAATGATGGAAATGTCAAAAAAATAAAAGAAAATAAGTTTCACATGTGATATGTGGTCTAGTTGTTGGGAAAATTTACAAATATGAATTTCGACTTTATTTACAAAATCTCTCTGGAATTTGTAAAATGGGCATAACTTTTGCATACGAACTCGGATGGAAAAGTTTTTTATATGAAAAATCATCTACTCGAAAAGTTACATTATGGGTCGGAGGAGTAGAAGTAAGTCTGTATTGGTAATTTCCAACTTCTGACATGGAGTGGAGACAAGATGGTAGAAATAAGAGAGTTTTCAATGGGAAGATTCTATTATTATTCAGTAGCATACATAGATAATACAGAAGGCAGTACTCTATGAAGAAAATCCTGCAACATATATAGCATTAGCAACACCTCCTAGGTCCTCGCAGCTAACAGATTAGGTTGGAAGAGAGCAAAATTATTAATTCCTAGCGCACCAAGGACCATATATATACTATACTAGCCACCAGCTGCCGCCTTCCTAGCTTTCTTGTCATCGATGAAGTGTTGCATGAGATAGGAAACGAACCCCCAGGCGGCGATGAGCATGGATATGATCTTTATCCCATCCATGGTGTCGTGGAAAATGAGCACGGCGAAGAGGGGCACGATGGGCAGCGACACGGTGCTGATGACGTTGGAGAAGAGGGAGGAGACCTCGAAGACGAGCCCCACCACCCCGACGGAGGTGATCTGCCAGGACACGGCCGTCCACACCAGCGTCATGAAGTAGGAGAATTGGCCGGAGCGGAAGGTGTCCATCTCCTCCGTCATCATCCTCCACTCGCCGCTGGCGAAGAGGCCGACCATGGACGCGATGGTGGCGACGAGCGCCGTGTATATCTGCATGTTGAGCACGGCCGTGTAGGTGTGCTTCTTGATCACGTTCTCGAAGGTGAGCTGCATGAGGGAGAGGATGAGCGAGTAGGTGCCCGACGCCCCCAGCGTCAGCAGGAAGCCCATGAGGTACTTGCCCCGAGGCATGCCGCTCATGTCCTCCGTCTCGTCGTGGTTCACCCCGAGGAGCGCGTCCGACAGCGTCAGCAGGATCACGGCGTTGAAGATCAGGCCGGTGAGCTTCTGCGAGTTGAGCACGTAGGAGAAGACGACGTTGAAGGCCAGCTGGCTGGCGCAGATGAGCGAGTAGGTGGAGACCGGGAGGTACTTGAGGCCGCTGGCGTACATCATGTCGTCGGCGGCTATGACGAGCCCCAGGATGACGTAGATCACCGCGACCTTGGCGACCGGGGCGTCGCCGCTGGCGCCGCCGCCGCCGGACGACTTGGGGAAACACAAGAGGGCGAGGAACAGTATGGGGAAGCCAGCGGTCTGCACGAACGTTGATATCCACTTGCTGCTGCCGCCCTGGTGGTAGTAGTACCTCCCCAGCAGCGTCGCGGACGTCTGGCCGGCGACGACGAAGAAGACGTCCACCGACACCATCATCCACCACCGCCAGTTCTTGGCGCCGGAGTTCTTGGATGGTGCCCCCGGCTCGGCTTTGGGTGGCCCTGTGGTTTACAGCGAGAACTGTAAAATTCAGTGACGTCAATGACAGAATCACTATGAGTTTGACAAGTAAAATTGTTTCCTTTCATTCCCTCATGTTCACATTTCACCCTTGGAAGAACAACACTGTAAATCAATTTAAGCCCGCATTCGCGCCATTGGACCGTGGGCTTAGCGAAGGCAACGAACAGCCCAACGTACGGCCGGACGGATTGAACAGAAGTAAACCATCCAAAACGGATGAAAATTCGACAAGCGGAGAGTGATGGCAATCTGACCTGCAGGGATCTGTATCTGGACCTCGGCGTTGCTCGTGCTGCCCGCATTGTTGCCTGCGCTGGCGTCGGCCATCTCATCCGATCGAGATCCCAGTCAGGAGAAGGGAGAGGAGGAGGAGGAGGAGGAGGAGGAGGAGAGGGGAGGCGATTGCAGATCGAGAGGACGAAGAGGTTTAGCGGTGGAGAGGAACAAGAGGGACATGCGGAGGTGGAATGGAGTGGAGATGGGTGGGAAGAACAAGAGCCCGAGTCCGCCCGTTAATTTCTCTGTCGCTTTCCTCGTCTCGCTGTTGCCCTCTCACTGTGCAGCATGCAGAGATCGATCGATTCAAACGCAGAGTTTTACGGGTCAATGCAAGAGCTGTCCGTCTTCATGCATGTATTGCTGCAGAGGGCAGCAGGTATGTGTACTTCCGTCGTCACGTTTGACAAGCCACCGCCAGGGAAAACCGATGTGTGTGTGAACGATGGACACGCCGCCATTAGCTGAAGAAGTCCTGCATGTGTGTGTGAACGATGGACACGCTGCGTCGCCTGCACGCGTGCGGGGGTCGGAAGGGGTAATCCCTGCGATGCTTCCCTCTGCTGAATGGATTAAGTAATTAAATAAATAAATAAGAATAAGAATTCGGGGAAATTGAAAAGGAATGTGACTCCGCGGCGTAGGACGGGGGTTTTTCTGTGCCTTCTCCATCCATTTTCCGTCAGTTTTCCGGGGATTTTCATCGGGATTATTATACGGTAGCGGTAGAGCAAGTCTCCAAATCATCCTACGGACGAACACTCATCGGCCGGCCTGTTTCTGATGTACACTCTTCCTGGAAAGCTGAACCCTGATTCGAACGTTTTTTACTCTTGAGACTTCCCTTCAGTAGCCTGGGCAGATTATTATACGTACATGAGTTTTCTGCCATAGAATAAGAAATGAACAAGATGCAGTAGCTGGATGAATTAGTTTTATTTATCCCGAATAGTCTCACAACGGACGTCAAAGCAAGGAATATTGCTAGGAGAAATTAACTGGCAAATCACAAAAAAATGAACTCTGTAGTCATCAACACTCGGGCCTCAGTGTTTTTGGGCGTCGGTGCTCCTAGCCTTGGGGTACTCCTGGTGCTTCAACGTCAAAAATATATTTTTAAATGTTTAAAATAATTCCAAAAGAATTGTGAATGTTCACAACGAATATGACTACGGTCCCTAAATTTTTTAGATCCGAACTCGAAATGCACATTAAGAAACAAAAAAGTGAAATCTAGCATGAATAGTGTAAAAAAGACAAAAGCAACCTTGACACTATTCACATATGAATTTGTATTTTTTTGTTTATTAATGTGCATTATGAGTTTGGACCTGAAATGTTTAAGGGTTGTAGTCACATTCTTGTGAACATTCACATTATTTTCAGAATTTTGTTGAATATAAAAAATGTTTTTTGACATTGGAGCACCGGGAGCACCCGATACTTTCCCTATGAATGATTATGTAATGTAATGTAATGAAAAATAAAAAATAAACATGATGTTAGTGGAGGAAAGTTGGATCCCTTTATAAGGATTGCTCTCCACATGCCGTTGGGAGTTTGAAAAGAGGAGACGTACACGTACGCTCCTCCTCCTCCGCCGCGCGCGCCGCTAGAATGAGCTGAGCCGATCTCACACCTATGCGCTTTATTTTTATCGGTTAGGAATGATTAATTAATCTTGAATTAATTAATGAGTCGCTAACAGAAGTGTCACTGTCCAAGACGTTGGACCGTGGGCTATTCACGGACTCGGTCGTGGGCCTATATAAGGAGGCGTTGGCCAGTGCAGCCAGCACTTTCTTCCTCCTCGCGCAACCCTAGCCGTCATCTATTGTTTCTCTCACTGTGCCGTCTCCGGCGATCCCATCCGGACGACCGCGTGCATGGTTGGTCGGGAGAGCAGGTGCCTTCGGAACCCCGTCCTTCGGGATCCTGCCCGAGAGAAGGTCGATAAGGTTTTTGGGGAGCTTCTCAGGGTGACTACTCCGATACATCCCCGTCCTCCTCTGCTTGGACTATTTCCCTTGCATCGACTCCATGGCCATTGGCGAAGCCGCCAAGAAGAAGGCCGCGGACGATGCTGAAGGTGCGGTTGCCGCTGCCACGTTGGCCTAGCCAACCGGAGGGTATGATTTGTTCATTCCCTAGTTGCTCGTTCATGTTCTAGCCTTATATATTGTGTTCATAGATGTTTTGCTTCTATGTATTGTATGTACTCACATGCTTAGATATCAGTATGAGTTGCATACTGTGATTGCCATGTTTATTATCTCTACTTCTGGATTACATTAATCCAAAATGTGCTAATATATCCAGTATTTAGTTCCTCTATGGAGGTGTTCTTGTGGCTGAAGATAATTCAGATAAATAGAACAAGAATAGAATGGTAGTGAACTTTGTGCATCCGGCGATCAATAGGAGACTAATTTGTTTTTTCGAGAACAGAAGACTATTGGACGTATATTCTTTGATGCCACTTTGCGTTATGGCTTCGTTTATGCTACGGATAAGTATTTAAATTTAACATGTCTCAATTTAAGGTATGGAGAAATGCATAAGCGTTATGTCTTGGTTTATCGATTCTACCAAAAGTGTGGGTGCAACCTGGGTTCTGGCCATCTAGGTCGTGTCGGCGTTATAGCTTGCAGTGTGAGTGTTGAATGTAGGGGCGGTGGCTTGGAAAAATGGTGCCCACATGCTGTGTAGGGTGTTGTGGTGTATTTGGAGGCTGGAAGTGTTGTTGTGCTTCGGGTGTAGTTTAACTTGGCAGGTCTACCTTGTCTTCTGGATTTTCGGCCCATTTTCCACTGGTTGTCAATTATTGTTATTGAAGACCCAGGTGTTCCACCCCTTCCAAAGCTTGAGCAAATTGACAAGTATGATCAATATACAAAGTCCCTTCCCTGAGACCAAGTAGTACTGCGCATGACGCTTTCCACTACTCTTGAAAATGCGTACCTATATGCTTGGAGTAGAATAAGTTCCGAGTGTTTTGGTGAGGTGCCAAGGCCTACCACACATGCAACATGAGTTGTAACATTTGAACAAAATGTGAATTGATTCATATGCCATACTACAAAGATGGCATAAGTGCTAGTAAGGTCACTCCCCTTTGACAAGTCTAACAGATGGTATACAATACAGTAATTTTTGTAACTACAAGCCCTACTATAGAACTATATACTTTTATCTTAAGTCTAAATGATAAAGAAGTGCAAGAGTTCTCGGATATATCTACATATATTCTACGTGCACAATGATGCTTTATGGTTCAGGTTAGTCTAGAGTAGTCATATGCAAGCAACCAAATGATTCCTATTAACATCTGTTGGGCCATACAGACAACCAAACACCCATAGCTTGCATTTTGACATGCCTGATCGGTGTTGATGCAGCCTACCTATCAATCTATCATGCCCAAACTAGTTCACAAAGTTTTTATGGAGCAGTACGTCCTCTTATTTATATGCACCTAAACTCTTAAATGTTTCCACCTTTGGTTAGTCTTCCTTGTTTTTCTCTTTTCTTTTTGTGATGACTCTTCTTTCTTATTCTGCATCTATGAATATATACATGCACAATTCTGTTTTAGTCATGTGAGGACACAAACTCAATCCTCTCTCGGCGAGAATGCATTAGTGCCTTAGATGCCCAAGCGAAGGCAGAATTTTGTTTTGCTTTGTTTGTTCAGAACGGGGGGCATCGAGAAGCATCTTAATAGTCTATCACTCCTGTTCTGTCAGGCCTTCACGGGATACGAGAAAATGAGAATGCATTTCACCAAGGTTAGCAAGAATCCCCTTGTCATAGACAAAGGAACACAGATCGGCCTGCCTCTTCCTGGAAAGTCGAACACAGTTTCAGAACCTTTTTTCTACACTTGAGACATTTCTTCATTGGCCAAAAATTAAGAAGATGCACAGCTGGATGAAGTAGTTGTCCCTTCTTGCAAAATAAGTCATACACATCTCAGAATCGGCGACAAAGAATTCATGTTCAGAGAACTAAACTAACAAGCTGAAAATATTAGGTTTAAATAAACTAAAAATATTAAACTCCAAAATGACTGGAACATCAATATGGGCCTCAATATAATTGAACGGCTAATCACATAAGGCTATAAGTGCATATAATAGTGTGTCTTTATTTTATTGTCCTTTTTGGGAGAATAGAAATGATTGTGTGATTGAAAAACGGATTGTTTCTGAAATTATTTTGAATAAATCCAGTGTGGCTTAGTATTGAGTAATTGTACGGTTCATAGTTTTGGTGATCTTGTAAAATTTGACTGATATAGGGTGATATTCACAAATATTTTTTGTAGATATCTACAATTTTAGCTATTTAGCTTCAAGAAGTTTTTTTTTACGAGGTTAGCTTCCAGAAGATTGATGTCTCTTACTATGTGGTTGTCAGTTTTCATAACTACAAAACCCACAGTACGACTATATACTTCTATGATACGTCCAGATGATAAAAAAATGAAAGAGTCGTCAGATATCTCTAGGTTTATTGTACATGCCCAAAGGTTCATGTCTTTTCCATTTTTTGATGATCAGAAAGGTTCATGTTAGCCTGGTCTAGAGTTGTCATGCAAGCAATAAACAAGTCCCATTAATATCAAGTAGGCACATACAGACAACCAAACAGCCATATGTGAGGCGATGGCGTTATATTGTATTTTGGCATTATAGACATGTTTTAAGATTATGACATCAACCAATTTAATACTAGTTTGAATCTGCATAACTCATCTCATAATGCTGGTCTAAGCTATCCGCATGTCAGCATGCAAGGGAATTTTCGATGCAAGAAAGAAACAATCATGGGGATTTATGTCTTTAGCGTTGTATCCGGTACTTGCAACCTGCCCAATCATTGCTGAGCAACTGCACTATGTTCAAAGGCATCGAGCAACAATTACTTCAGAGATGTAAGGGTTCGTCTCATTTCCTCACTTAGCACATGTACGATCTAATCATTTCCTGCTATGTTGTTTGACATCTAATTGGTTATCAAGCTCTTTCCTAACTTTGTCTTGATTAATTGTACTACAGCAAACCTTCCGCAAGTCGGTTGCGCCATTGATGGAGGTGGGGAGCTTGGATTGGAGAGGCAGGGTGATGAAGTGGGTGAGCAAGAAGAAGAAGAAGAAGATATCATGTGCATACACCTTTGCAAGATAACACGTGCATCTTCATAGAGGTACATCGTGTATATGTGTGACTGTCTTCCACCGTGAGGGAGACAACCATCACTTCATAAGTCAATGGCCACATGCACCCCTTAATAATGACATGGCATATTAATCCCAGGTGCCAACTCCATCTCGTGACATATTACCGTCGTCTTCTTGCTTTGTATGTCTCCATCTCTTATATATGAGACCGGTGTTCCTGTTGCATCCACATCCATCTTTTATTCGGTTACTCTTTTACTCGATCGCCATATCTCTATGAGAGAAGAGCGTGTAGGAAGGAATTAAATATAATGCTTTCCAGCCAATTAATTAAGCCTTGAAACTAAGGCCTAGACCATGGCATACATCCTTATTCTTACATTGATTCCACTTGGGAATGAGTGGCATCAGAAAGAGATACATGATGCATGCCATTATCGCACCAATGTGTCATGTGGCATCAACCGGGTTTGCTGTGTGTGGTTTAACAGATAACATAGTCTTTAGTACAAAGTCGAGCCGCACAATTATGGACCCAGCATAGGAAATGGATCGTGTGTCCACTGTGACGATCATTGGCCGGGTTGCAACCACCTCTGGTGACTTTGCAGGCATGAGGACTGCGTCTTATCGTCATCCTGCAGGTAGCTAGTCTCAGGATCGGCCAATGCATTCTTCGTGGAAATCTAAACACTGCTTCAAGCTGTTTTTACACTTACTTCTTTTACTAGCTTGGCTAGATTGTAATAAGACCTGAGTTTCCTTTTCTTAAGCCTCAGACCCGAGACTCCTTCACTAGTCTATATTAACAAGACTGATGTGGCTTAGTTGTCCCTTCTCAGCAAAAGGTAAGAAGTTTCAGCAATATCTGAACTGAAGCAGAGGAAGAATGTTCAAAGAACTAAAACTAACCTCTAGAAGTTGAACATCAACAATTAGGTCAGAAATTAGAACATCGAATGGTTAATCACAGAAGCTGGTAAGCGCATAATAATACTGTATGTTCTTTATTGGGAAGAAAACAAAACTAGGAATTAGTATTATGTTAATGGAAAATTCAGATTGTTTCGAAGTGTCAAACATCAATGGTACGACAGGATTGTTGTGTACGTGACAGGAGGTTTCCTATAGAGTTAGGCTAGGTAGTTAGAATATCTTTTATCTATCTGTACCTAGACTTATCTTCTTTCAACTTTCTCCTCAAGATGTAATCTCTCCTCTACCGAATCCTAACTGTATGCGCTATCAGGGAGGTGCGCCCCTGCCTATAACATGTACGGCGTCCCCTCAAGTTGAGGCACGATGCTTTCCGTCATCGCACATGGTAATCAGAGCCATTCTCTTCCACATCATCTAGTTTCAATCTCCACCAGTGCAAACCATGTCGTCCTCCTTCGGTTCCTCCCAGGCTGGCCTCAATGGTCAAGTCACAAAAAAGCTATCCCGCACAAACTATGTCCTTTGGCGCATGCAAGTTACGCCGCAGCTAAGGGGCACAGGGGTCTTCGGCTACGTCGACGACAGCATAGCGAAGCCGGTCAGGGTGCTTCCCGCGAAGGACAAGGATGGGAAAGACAGCTCTGCGCCCAACCCTCACCATCCCATCTGGGTCAGGGAGGATCAGCAAGTCCTTGGATACTTGCTGAACAATCTCACCAAGAGGTGCTCGTCCAGGTGACCGCGATCACCACGGCGAGCGAGCTCTGGGCGGCGTTGACAGGTATGTTCTCCTCGCAGCCCCTCAGCCGCATCAACAACATCCGTACTGCCCTCATGAACGCGCAGAAGGGCAACAAGACGGTGACCTCCTACTTCGCCGAGATGCGCGGCCTCGCTGATGAGATCGCCGCCGCTGGCAAGCCACTGCAGGATGACGAGCTCGTCTCCTACATCCTTCACGACCTTGACATGGAGTACTAGCCCCTCGTCTCAGCGCTCGACGCTCGCGTCACCGCGGACTCCATCGACGAACTCTTCGCCATGTTGAGTAACTTGGACCAACACATGGTGGCGCACCAGCGATCTGGCAGCGCCGGTGGGTTTAAATCCTCCGCGAACGCTACCACCCGTGGACGCGGCGGAAACTCCCACTACCATGGACCTCCCTGCAACAAGAGCAAGATGGGAGGCGGCGGGAATAACAGCGGCAACTCCAACCCTCGCAGCGGTCGGCCCTCCTCCACCAACAATCAGGGTCGCCACGGTGGTTCCAGTCGGTCTCATCCAGATGCCATGCGTTTCCAGATCTATGGTAAGCTCGGGCACTCTGCGAAAGAATGCTGGTACCGCTTCGATGAAGACGGGGACTCCTCCCAAGACGAAGAAAAAGTTGTTGCTGCCGCTAATGGTTCCTATGGAATCGATAC
Organism: Triticum dicoccoides; assembly: GCF_002162155.2. Lineage (NCBI taxonomy): Eukaryota > Viridiplantae > Streptophyta > Magnoliopsida > Poales > Poaceae > Triticum > Triticum dicoccoides. Next base: position 609,032,300 of record NC_041388.1, on the reverse strand, counting down.
CAATTGGTATCTTGACAATGGCGCCACAAACCATCTCACGGGCGAACTTGAAAAAGTAAACCTAAGGGAGAAATACCATGGCAAAGATCGGATCCACACTGCTAGTGGTGCAGGTATGAGAATTGGTCACATTGGTCATTCACTTATTAATACCCCTCATCGTAAAATTCATCTTTGATTTTTTTGCATGTTCCTAGTGCCAATAAGAATCTTCTATCAGTTCATAGAATCACTATTGATAATCATGTCTCCATTGAATTTCATCCTTTCTTCTTTTTGATTAAGGATCAGGCAATGAAGAAAGTACTCTATCGAGGTAGATGTGTTCGAGGGCTTTACCCATTGATTCCAGATCATAGAGGATTCAATAAACAAGCCTATGGTGTTGTCAAACTCTCGTCAACACAGTGGCACGATCGATTAGGCATGCATCTTTTTCTTTAGTTGAACGTTTGCTTAGGAAAAATAAGCTCCCGTATGTTGGTGAGCGTCATGTTGAAACCATTTGTGATTCATGTCAATGAGAAAAAAGTCATTAATTGCCTTATCCCATATCCACTAATGTTTCTACACAACCATTGCAATTATTTTTTTTCTGATGTTTGGGGTTCTGCCCCTAGCTCTGTTGGTAGACACACGTACTATGTGATCTTCATTGATGACTTTAGCAAATATTCATGGATTTATCTTCTTAAGAAAAGATCCGATGTCTTTCAAGTTATTCAAAACTTCCAAGCATTCATTGAATGCAAGTTTGACCGCAAGATCATTGTTGTCCAATCTGACTGGGGAGGGGAATACGAAAAGTTAAATTCCTTCTTCCAAACTCTTGGCATCTCCCATCTTGTGTCATGTCCTCACACTCACCAACAAAACGGTTCTGTTGAACGCAAGCATAGACACATAGTTGAGGTTGGCCTCGCTCTTTTAGCTGGGGCCTCCATGCCCCTCAAATTCTGGGATGAGGCCTTTCTTACTGTTGTTCACATCATAAACATGCTCCCTAGTAGAGTTATCAACAAAGAAACACCAGTAGAAAGACTTCTCCACACAAAACTAGATTACACCTCACTTCGTGTATTTGGATGTGCTTGTTGGCCAAATCTCCATCCATACAACAATCGCAAGCTCATGTTTTGCTCTAAACAATGTGCTTTTCTTGGATATAGTGCTCAACATAAGGGTGTAAAATGTCTTGATATCTCAACTTGTCACGTTTATATCTCCCGTGATGTTGTTTTTGATGAGACCAAATTCCCTTTTGAGGATCTTCATCCTAATGTCGGAGCCCTACTTCGCCAAGAAATTCTTCTCCTACCACCTCACCTTTCCGGCTATGATCAAGGGGGAAATAATAATCGGGATGATCATATGTTGACTAACTCTCCTAATAGTGCACATGAGCCTTGTGATGACACAGGAGACAAGCAGCGAAGAAAACATAAATAAAAATGATGAAGAAAATAGCTCAAATGAGCCATATCTCATGTGTCGCGGCATGGGAAGCATATCTTCCTCGAGATCTGCGTTGGAGCAGTGCAGGGGATCTGCCTCGGGATTGGCTCCTTCGGCAGAACCGACACCACCAGGTGCGGCATGCACGGGTGGTCGCGCAGCTGCCCACGAGTCAGCACCAGCCATGTGGGCGTCTCCAGCTAGGCCAGGCGCGCCCCTGGTCTGCATGAATCGTCAACTGCCACGCGGTAGCCTGCGGCTGGACTGGACGGTGGGCGCTTTGCAGCCCAACCCATGATCTACAAGCGGCGCATCACGAGTCACTCGCCAGCCGCGGGGGTCGGGCACTGTTTCCCACAGCCCCGAGACACTCGCTCGCCTGGGATCTTCTGCGGCTCGCACTTCAATGGAGCAGATGTCGGTTGCCATAGAGGATTCGACCCGCGTGGAGACAACTCCCAACCACGCGGAAACTGCTGCTGTTGATGGATCCGCCTCGGGATCGCCAGCAGGTTCATTGTCTCCTGCTCGGGCTCCTGGATCTTCTACGCCACAAAATACTGCTGCAACAATACCACATCGCACAAGGCTACAACAAGGGTTAATTCAACTTGTTAATTATAAGCATGTAACCAAATATAGTCTCATGTCTTCTACAAGTGAACTAGGTGAGCGCAGTGTTGGGGAACGTAGTAATTTCAAAAAAATTCCTACGCACACGCAAGATCATGGTGATGCATAGCAACGAGAGGGGAGAGTGTTGTCTACGTACCCTCATAGACTGAAGCGGAAGCGTTGACGCAATGTAGAGGAAGTAGTCGTACGCTTCCCGGTCCAACCGATCCAAGCACCGTTACTCCGGCACCTCCGAGTTCTTGGCACACGTTCAGCTCGATGACGCACCCCGGGCTCCGATCCAGCAAAGCTTCGGGGAGGAGTTTCGTCAGCACGACGGCGTGGTGACGATCTTGATGTTTAACCGTCGCAGGACTTCGCCTAAGCACCACTACAATATGATCGAGGTGTAATATCATGGAGGGGGGCACCGCACACGGCTAAGGAACGATCACAAAGATCAACTTGTGTGTCTATGGGGAGCTCCCTGCCCCCGTATATAAAGGAGTGGAGGAGGGGAGGGCCGGCCCTCTCTATGGCGCGCCCTAGGGGAGTCCTACTCCCACCGGGAGTAGGATTCCCCCTTTTCCTAGTCCAACTAGGAGTCCTTCCATGTAGTAGGAGTAGGAGACAAGGAAGGGGAAGGGAGAAGGGAAGGAAGGAGGGGGCACAGCCCCTCCCCCTAGTCCAATTCGGACTAGGCCTTGGGGGGGCGTGCGGCCTGCCCTAGGCAGCCCCTCTCTCTTTCCCGTATGGCCCAATAAGGCCCAATACTTCTCCCTCCGTATTCCCGTAACTCCCCGGTACTCCGAAAAATACCCGAATCACTCGAAACATTTTTTATGTCCGAATATAGTCGTCCAATATATCGATCTTTACGTCTTGACCATTTCGAGACTCCTCGTCATGTCCCCGATCTCATCCGGAACTCCGAACTCCTTCGGTACATCAAAACTCATAAACTCATAATATAACTTTCATCGAAACCTTAAGCGTGCGGAGCCTATGGTTCGAGAACAATGTAGACATGACTGAGACACGTCTCCGGTCAATAACCAATAGCGGGACCTGGATGCCCATATTGGCTCCTACATATTCTACGAAGATCTTTATCGGTCAGACCGCATAACAACATACGTTGTTCCCTTTGTCATTGGTAAGTTACTTGCCCAAGATTCGATCGTCGGTATCCAATACCTAGTTCAATCTCGTTACCGGCAAGTCTCTTTACTCGTTCCGTAATACATCATCCCGCAACTAACTCATTAGTTGCAATGCTTGCAAGGCTTAAGTGATGTGCATTACCGAGAGGGCCCAGAGATACCTCTCCGACATTCGGAGTGACAAATCCTCATCTCGAAATACGCCAACCCAACATGTACCTTTGGAGACACCTGTAGAGCTCCTTTATAATCACCCAGTTACGTTGTGACATTTGGTAGCACACAAAGTGTTCCTCCGGCAAACGGGAGTTGCATAATCTCATAGTCATAGGAACATGTATAAGTCATGAAGAAAGCAATAGCAACATACTAAACGATCGGGTGCTAAGCTAATGGAATGGGTCATGTCAATCAGATCATTCAACTAATGATGTGATCCCGTTAATCAAATAACAACTCTTTGTCCATGGTTAGGAAACATAACCATCTTTGATTAACGAGCTAGTCAAGTAGAGGCATACTAGTGACACTCTGTTTGTCTATGTATTCACACATGTATTATGTTTCCGGTTAATACAATTCTAGCATGAATAATAAACATTTATCATGATATAAGGAAATAAATAATAACTTTATTATTGCCTCTAGGGCATATTTCCTTCAGTCTCCCACTTGCACTAGAGTCAATAATCTAGATCACATCGCCATGTGATTTAACATCAATAGTTCACATCTTTATGTGATTGGTTCACATCTCCATGTGACTAACACCCAAAGGGTTTACTAGATTCAATAATCTAGTTCACATCGCTATGTGATTAACACCCAAAAAGTGATCATGTTTTACTTGTGAGAGAAGTTTAGTCAACGGGTCTGCCACATTCAGATCCGCATGTATTTTGCAAATTTCTATGTCAACAATGCTCTGCATGGAGCTACTCTAGCTAATTGCTCCCACTTTCAATATGTATCCAGATTGAGACTTAGAGTCATCCAGATCAGTGTCAAAACTTGCATCGATGTAACCCTTTACGGCGAACCTTTTTGTCATCTCCATAATCGAGAAACATATCCTTATTCCACTAAGGATAATTTTGACCGCTGTCCAGTGATCTACTCCTAGATCATTATTGTACTCCCTTGCCAAAATCAGTGTAGGGTATACAATAGATCTGGTACATAGCATGGCATACTTTATAGAACCTATGACTGAGGCATAGGGAATGACTTTCATTCTCTTTCTATCTTCTGCCGTGGTCGGGCTTTGAGTCTTACTCAATTTCACACCTTGTTACACAGGCAAGAACTCTTTCTTTGACTGTTCCATTTTGAACTACTTCAAAATCTTGTCAAGGTACATACTCATTGAAAAAACTTATCAAGCATTTTGATCTATCTCTATAGATCTTGATGCTCAATATGTAAGCAGCTTCACCGAGGTCCTTCTTCGAAAAACTCCTTTCAAATACTCCTTTATGCTTTGCAGAATAATTCTACATTATTTCCGATCAACAATATGTCATTTACATATACTTATCAGAAATGTTGTAGTGCTCCCACTCACTTTCTTGTAAATACAGGCTTCATCGCAAGTCTGTATAAAACTATATGCTTTGATCAACTTATCAAAGCGTATATTCCAACTCTGAGATGCTTGCACCAGTCCATAGATGGATCGCTGGAGCTTGCATATTTTGTTAACACCTTTAGGATCAACAAAACCTTCTAGTCGCATCATATACAACTCTTCTTTAATAAATCCATTAAGGAATGCAGTTTTGTTTATCCATTTGCCGGATTTCATAAAATGCGGCAGTTGCTAACATGAGTCGGACAGACTTAAGCATAGATACGAGTGAGAAACTCTCATCGTAGTCAACACCTTGAACTTGTCGAAAACCTTTTGCGACAATTCTAGCTTTGTAGATAGTAACACTACTATCAGTGTCTGTCTTCCTCTTGAAGATCCATTTATTTTCTATGGCTTGCCGATCATCGGGCAAATCCATCAAAGTCCATACTTTGTTCTCATACATGGATCATATCTCAGATTTCATGGCCTCAAACCATTTCGTGGAATCTGGGCTCATCATCGCTTCCTCATAGTTCGTAGGTTCGTCATGGTCAAGTAACATGACCTCCAGAATAGGATTACCGTACCACTCTGGTGCGGATCTCACTCTGGTTTACCTACGAGATTCGGTAGTAACTTGATCTGAAGTTACATGATCATCATCATTAGCTTCCTCACTAATTGGTGTAGTAGTCACAGGAACAGATTTCTGTGATAAACTATTTTCCAATAAGGGAGAAGGTACAATTACCTTATCAAGTTTTCTACTTTCCTCCCACTCACTTCTTTCGAGAGAAACTCCTTCTCTAGAAAGGATCCATTCTTAGCAACGAATGTCTTGCCTTCGGATCTGTGATAGAAGGTGTACCCAACTGTCTCCTTTGGGTATCCTATGAAGACATATTTCTCCGATTTGGGTTTGAGCTTATCGGGATGAAACCTTTTCATATAAGCATCACAGTCCCAAACTTTAAGAAACGACAGCTTAGGTTTCTTGTCAAACCATAGTTCATACAGTGTCGTCTCAACGGATTTAGATGGTGCCCTTTTTTCGTGAATGCAGCTGTCTCTAATGCATAACCCCAAAACTATAGTGGTAAATCGGTAAGAAACATCATAGATTGCACTATATCCAATAAAGTACGGTTGTGACGTTCGAACACACTATTATGCTGTGGTGTTCCAGGTGGCATGAATTTGTGAAACTATTCCACATAGTTTTAATTGAAGACCAAACTCGTAACTCAAATATTTGTCTCCGCGATCAGATCATAGAAACCTTATTTTTCTTGTTACGATGATTTTCCACTTCACTCTGAAATTCTTTGAACTTTTCAAATGTTTCAGACTTATGTTTCATCAAGCAGATATACCCATATCTGCTCAAATCATATGTGAAGGTCAGAAAATAACGATACCCGGCGTGAGCTTCAACACTCATCGGATCGCATACATCAGTATGTATTATTTCCAATAAGTCAGTTGCTCGCTCCATTGTTCCATAGAATGGAGTCTTTAGTCATCTTGCCCATAAGGTATGGTTCGCAAGCACCAAGTGATTCATAATCAGGTGATTCCAAAATCCCATCAGCATGGAGTTTCTTCATGCGCTTTAGACCAATATGGCCTAAACGGCAGTGCCACAAAATAAGTTGCACTATCATTATTAACTTTGCATCTTTTGGTTTCAATATTATGAATATGTGTATCACTACGATCGAGATCCAATGAACTATTTTCATTGGGTGTGTAACCATATAAGGTTTTATTCATGTAAACAGAACAACAATTTATTCTTTTACTTAAATGAATAACCGTATTACAATAAACATGATCAAATCATATTCATGCTCAACGCAAACACCAAATAACACTTATTTAGGTTCAATACTAATCCCGAAAGTATAGGGAGTGTGCGATGATGATCATATCAATCTTGGAACCACTTCCAACACACATCATCACTTCACCCTTAACTAGTCTCTGTTCATTCTGCAACTCTCGTTTCGAGTTACTACTCTTAGCAACTGAACTAGCATCAAATACTGAGGGGTTGCTATAAACACTAGTAAAGTACACATCAATAACATGTATATCAAATATACTTATGTTCACTTTGCCATCCTTCTTATTCGCCAATCACTTGGGGTAGTTCCGCTTCCAGTGACCAGTCCCTTTGCAGTAGAAGCACTTAGTCTCAGGCTTAGGACCAGACTTGGGCTTCTTCACATGAGCAGCAACTTGCTTGCTGTTTTTCTTGAAGTTCCCCTTTTTCCCTTTGCCCTTTTCTTGAAACTAGTGATCTTGTCAACCATCAAAACTTGATGCTCTTTCTTGATTTTTACCTTCATCAATTTCATCATCATGAAAAGCTCGGGATTCGTTTTCGTCATCCCTTGCATACTATAGTTCATCATGAAGTTCTACTAACTTGGTGATGGTGACTAGAGAATTCTGTCAATCACTATCTTTTCTGGAAGATTAACTCCCACTTGATTCAAGCGATTGTAGTACCCAGACAATCTGAGCACATGCTCACTAGTTGAGCGATTCTCCTCCATCTTTTAGCTATAGAACTTGTTGGAGACTTCATATCTCTCAACTCGGGTATTTGCTTGAAATATTAACTTCAACTCCTGGAACATCTCATATGGTCCATGACGTTCAAAACGTCTTTGAAGTCCCGATTCTAAGCCGTTAAAACATCTCATATGGTGCACTAAACTATCAAGTAGTCATCATATTTAGCTAGCAAACGTTCATAACGTCAGCATCTGCTCCTGCAATAGGTCTGTCACCTAGCGGTGCATCAAGGACATAATTCCTCTGTGCAGCAATGAGGATAAACCTCAGATCACGGATCCAATGCGCATCATTGCTACTAACATCTTTCAACACAATTTTCTCTAGGAACATATCAAAATAAAACAGGGAAGCAACAACGCGAGCTATTGATCTACAACATAATTTGCAAAATACTACCAGGACTAAGTTCATGATAAATTTAAGTTCAATTAATCATATTACTTAAGAACTCCCACTTAGATAGACATCCCTCTAATCCTCTAAGTGATCACGTGATCCAAATCAACTAAACCATGTCCGATCATCACGTGAGATGGAGCAGTTTCATTGGTGAACATCACTATGTTGATCATATCTACTATATGAATCACGCTCGACCTTTTGGTCTCCGTGTTCCGAGGCCATATCTGTATATGCTTGGCTCGTCAAGTATAACCTGAGTATTCCGCGTGTGCAACTGTTTTGCACCCGTTGTATTTGAACGTAGAGCCTATCACACCCGATCATCACGTGGTGTCTCAGCACAAAGAACTTTCGCAACGGTGCATACTCAGGGAGAACACTTCTTGATAATTAGTGAGAGATCATCTTAAAATGCTACCCTCAAACTAAGCAAAAATAAGATGTATAAAAGATAAACATCATATGCAATCAAAATATGTGACATGATATGGCCATCATCATCTTGCTTCTTTGATCTCCATCTCCAAAGTACTGTCATGATCTATATCGTCACCGGCATGACACCATGATCTCTATCATCTTGATCTATATCAATGTGTCATCACGTGGTCGTCTTGCTAACAATTGCTCTTGCAACTATTGCTATCGCATAGCGATAAAGTAAAGCAATTATTGGACGCTTGCATCTTATGTAATAGAGAGACAACCATAAGGATTTTGCCAGTTGCTAATACTTCAACAAAACATGATCATCTCATACAACAACTTATATCTCATCACGTCTTGACCATATCACATCACAACATGCCTTGCAAAAACAAGTTAGACGTCCTCTACTTTGTTGTTGCAAGTTTTACGTGGCTCCTACGGGCTTAAGCAAGAACCAATCTTACCTACGCATCAAAACCACAACGATAGTTTGTCAAGTTGGTGCTGTTTTAACCTTGGCAAGGACCGGGCGTAGCCACACTCGGTTCAAGTAAAGTTGGAGAAACTGTCACCCGCAAGCCACCTATGTGCAAAGCACGTCGGGAGAACTGGTCTCGTGTAAGCGTACGCGTAATGTCGGTCCGGGACGCTTCATCCAACAATACCGCCGAACCAAAGTATGACATGCTGGTAAGCAGTATGACTTATATCGCCCACAACTCACTTGTGTTCTACTCGTGCATATAACATCAACACATAAAACCTAGACTCTGATACCACTATTGGGGAACGTAGTAATTTCAAAAAAATTCCTACGCACACGCAAGATCATGGTGATGCATAGTAACGAGAGGGGAGAGTGTTGTCTACGTACCCTCGTAGACCGAAGCGGAAGCGTTGACGCAACGTTGAGGAAGTAGTCGTACGTCTTCCCGGTCCGACCGATCCAAGCACCGTTACTCCGGCACCTCCGAGTTCTTGGCACACGTTCAGCTCGATGACGCACCCCGGGCTCCGATCCAGCAAAGCTTCGGGGAGGAGTTTCGTCAGCACGACGGCGTGGTGACGATCTTGATGTTTAACCGTCGCAGGACTTCGCCTAAGCACCACTACAATATGATCGAGGTGTAATATCATGGAGGGGGGCACCGCACACGGCTAAGGAACGATCACGAAGATCAACTTGTGTGTCTATGGGGAGCTCCCTGCCCTCGTATATAAAGGAGTGGAGGAGGGGAGGGCCGGCCCTCTCTATGGCGCGCCCTAGGGGAGTCCTACTCCCACTGGGAGTAGGATTCCCCCTTTTCCTAGTCCAACTAGGAGTCCTTCCATGTAGTAGGAGTAGGAGACAAGGAAGGGGAAGGGAGAAGGGAAGGAAGGAGGGGGCGCAGCCCCTCCCCCTAGTCCAATTCGGACTAGGCCTTGGGGGGGGGGGGGCGCGGCCTGCCTTAGGCAGCCCCTCTCTCTTTCCCGTATGGCCCAATAAGGCCCAATACTTCTCCCCCCGTATTCCCGTAACTCCCCGGTACTCCGAAAAATACCCGAATCACTCGGAACCTTTCCGATGTCCGAATATAGTCGTCCAATATATCGATCTTTACGTCTCAACCATTTCGAGACTCCTCGTCATGTCCCCGATCTCATCCGGGACTCCGAACTCCTTCGGTACATCAAAACTCATAAACTCATAATATAACTTTCATCGAAACCTTAAGCGTGCGGACTCTACGGTTCGAGAACAATGTAGACATGACCGAGACACGTCTCCGGTCAATAACCAATAGCGGGACCTGGATGCCCATATTGGCTCCTACATATTCTACGAAGATCTTTATCGGTCAGACCGCATAACAACATACGTTGTTCCCTTTGTCATCCGTATGTTACTTGCCCGAGATTCGATCGTCGGTATCCAATACCTAGTTCAATCTCGTTACCGGCAAGTCTCTTTACTCGTTCCGTAATACATCATCCCGCAACTAACTCATTAGTTGCAATGCTTGCAAGGCTTAAGTGATGTGCATTACCGAGAGGGCCCAGAGATACCTCTCCGACATTCGGAGTGACAAATCCTAATCTCGAAATACGCCAACCCAACATGTACCTTTGGAGACACCTGTAGAGCTCCTTTATAATCACCCAGTTACGTTGTGAAATTTGGTAGCACACAAAGTGTTCCTCCGGCAAACGGGAGTTGCATAATCTCATAGTCATAGGAACATGTATAAGTCATGAAGAAAGCAATAGCAACATACTAAACGATCGGGTGCTAAGCTAATGGAATGGGTCATGTCAATCAGATCATTCAACTAATGATGTGATCCCGTTAATCAAATAACAACTCTTTGTCCATGGTTAGGAAACATAACCATCTTTGATTAACGAGCTAGTCAAGTAGAGGCATACTAGTGACACTCTGTTTGTCTATGTATTCACACATGTATTATGTTTCCGGTTAATACAATTCTAGCATGAATAATAAACATTTATCATGATATAAGGAAATAAATAATAACTTTATTATTGCCTCTAGGGCATATTTCCTTCACCCAGTACACTTGAAGAGGCTCTTGGTGACGAGAGATGGAGAAAAGCAATGCATGAAGAATACATGGCATTGCAAAGAAAGAAAACATGGCATTTGGTCCCCCCACAACAAGGTAAAAATATCATTGATTGCAAGTGGGTTTTTAGGATCAAAAGAAAGTCTGACGGAACTATTGATCGCTACAAGGCGAGATTTGTTGCAAAAGGTTTCAAGCAACGGTATGGTATAGACTATGAGGACACTTTTAGTCCGGTTGTAAAAGCTACTACCATCCGTCTAGTTTTGTCTATTGATGTTTCCAGAGGATGGAATCTTCAACAGCTAGATGTACAGAACGCGTTTTTGCATGGTGTTCTGGAAGAGTAAGTATACATGAAACAACCTCCTTGGTTTGAAAGCAAAAATGCATCCTCTCATGTATGCAAACTTGATAAAGCACTATATGGGCTTAAGCAAGCTCCAAGGGAATGGTATTCACGTCTCAGCAGAAATATGCAAACACTTGGTTTTGTTCCTTCAAAATCTGACACCTCACTGTTTATTTATAACAAGTTAAATACATCCATATTTTTTCTCATATATGTTGATGATATTATTGTCACAAGCTCATCTGATGAGGCAATAGCAGGATTGTTGAAGGATTTAAGTGCAGAGTTTGCTCTCAAGCACCTTGGAGATTTGCATTATCTTCTAGGGATTGAAGTGAAGAAACATAAGGATGAACTCCACCTTTACAAAGAAAAATATGCAATTGATTTGGTAAGAAACGGTGGCTTACAAGGTTGTAAACCTACACCCACTCCTTTATCCAGTACAGAGAAACTATCTCTCACAGAAGGTACACTCTTGAGTCAAGATGACAGTACAAAATATAGAAGTCTAGTAGGTGCACTTTGGTATTTGACACTTACAAGACCTGCTATCTCTTTTGCTGTTAACAAAGTATGTCAATTCCTTCATGCACCCACTACAGTTCATTTGACTGCTGCCAAACGTATAGTCAGATATGTGAAAAATAATTTGGGCATTGGCTTGAACTTTAGTAGATCATCTTCTACTCTTGTTAGTGCTTTCTCAGATTCAGATTGGGCAGGATGTCTGGATGACAGATGCTCAACTGGTGCCTTTTTGAAGTGTTTTTTGGTCCTCATTTGATATCTTGGTGTGCCAGAAAACAAGCCACTATTTCCAGGTCAAGCATAGAGGCAGAATACAAGGCACTGGCTAATGAAATAGCAGAAATCATATGGGTGTCGGGGAACGTAGTAATTTCAAAAAATAATCCTACGCACACGCAAGATCATGGTGATGCATAGCAACGAGAGGGGAGAGTGTTGTCTACGTACCCTCGTAGACCGTAAGCGGAAGCGTTATGACAACGCGGTTGATGTAGCCGTACGTCTTCACGATCGACCGATCCTAGTACCGAAAGTACGACACCTCCATGATCTGCACACGTTTGGCTCGGTGATGTCCCACAAACTCATGATCCAGCAGAGTGTCGAGGGAGAGCTTCGTCAGCACGACGGCGTGATGACGGTGATGATGATGTTACCGGAACAGGGCTTCGCCTAAGCACCGCTACGATATGACCAAGGTGGATTATGGTGGAGGGGGGCACCTCACATGGCTAAGAGATCAATGATCAACTTGTGTGTCTATGGGGTGTCCCCTGGCCACGTATATAAAGGATGGAGGGAGGAGGAGGCCGGCCCTCATAGGGCGCGCCCAAAGTGTGGAGTCCTACTAGGACTCCCTAGTCCTAGTAGGATTCCACCTCCCACATGGAATAGGAAAAAGGGAAGGGAGAAGGAGAAGGAAGGAAGGGGGCGCCCCCTTTCCCTAGTCAATTCGGACCAGTCCATGGGGAAGGGGTGTGGCCACCCTTGAGGCCTTTCTCTCCTTTCCCGTATGGCCCATTAAGGCCCAATACGAATTCCCATAACTCTCCGGTACTCCGAAAAATACCCGAATCATTCGGAACCTTTCCGATATCCGAATATAGCCTTCCAATATATCGATCTTTACGTCTCGACCATTTCGAGACTCCTCGTCATGTCCCCAATCTCATCCGGGACTCCGAACAAACTTCGGTCATCAAATCACATAACTCAAAATACAAATTGTCACAGAATGTTAAGCATGCGGAGCCTACGAGTTCGAGAACTATGTAGACATGACTGAGACTCATCTCCGGTCAATAAACAATAGCAGAACCTGGATGCTCATATTGGTTCCTACATATTCTATGAAGATCTTTATCGGTCAAACCACACAACAACATCGGTATGTTACTTTCCCGAGATTCGATCGTCGGTATCTCAATACCTAGTTCAATCTCGTTACCGGCAAGTCTCTTTACTTGTTTCGTAATGCGTCATCCCACAACTAACTCATTAGTCACAACGCTTGCAAGGCTTATAGTGATCTGCATTACCGAGAGGGCCCAGAGATACTTCTCCGATACTCAGAGTGACAAATCCTAATGTCGATCTATGCCAACTCAACAAACACCATTGGAGACACCTTTAGAGCACCTTTATAATCACCCAGTTACGTTGTGACGTTTGGTAGCACACAAAGTGTTCCTCCGGTATTCGGGAGTTGCATGATCTCATAGTCATAGGAACATGTATAAGTTATGGAGAAAGCAATAGCAACAAACTAAACGATCATTGATACGTCTCCGTCTTATCTACTTTTCCAAACACTTTTGGCCTTGTTTTGGACTCTAACTTGCATGATTTGAATGGAACTAACCCGGACTGACGCTGTTTTCAGCAGAATTGCCATGGTGTTATTTATGTGCAGAAACAAAAGTTCTCGGAATGACCTGAAACTCCACGGAGATTATTTTTGGAAACAATAAAAAATACTGGCAAAGAATCAAGGCCATACGGCCCACACCCTATCCACGAGGGTGGGGGGCGCGCCCCCTACCTCGTGGGCCCCTTGGAGCTCCGCCGACCTCAACCTTGACTCCATATATTTGTGTTCGGGGAGAGAAAAAAGGAGAAGGATTCATCATGTTTTACAATACGGAGCCGCCGCCAAGCCCTAAACTCTCTCAAGAGGGCTGATCTGGAGTCCGTTCGGGGCTCCGGAGAGGGGAATCCGTCGCTGTCGTCATCATCAACCATCCTCCATCACCAATTTCATGATGCTCACCGCCGTGCGTGAGTAATTCCATCGTAGGCTTGCTGGACGGTGATGGGTTGGATGAGATTTATCATGTAATCGAGTTAGTTTTTGTTAGGGTTTGATCCCTAGTATCCACTATGTTCTGAGATTGATGTTGGTATGACTTTGCTATGCTTAATGCTTGTCACTAGGGCCCGAGTGCCATGATTTTAGATCTGAACCTATTATATTTTCATGAATATATGTGAGTTCTTGATCCTATCTTGCAAGTCTATAGTCACCTACTATGTGTTATGATCCGGCAACCCCGAAGTGACAATAATCGGGACCACTCCCAGTGATGACCGTAGTTTCAGGAGTTCATGTATTCACTATGTGTTAATGCTTTGGTCCGATACTCTATTAAAAGGAGGCCTTAATATCCCTTAGTTTCCACTAGGACCCCGCTGCCACGGGAGGGTAGGACAAAAGATGTCATGCAAGTTCTTTTCCATAAGCATGTATGACTATATTCGGAATACATGCCTACATTACATTGATGAACTGGAGCTAGTTCTGTGCCACCCTAGGTTATGACTGTTACATGATGAACCGCATCCAGCATAATTCTCCATCACTGATCCATTGCCTACGAGCTTTCCATATATTGATCTTCGCTTATATACTTTTCCGTTGTTATTGTTATCATCACTACAAAATACTAAAAATATTACTTTTGCTATTGTTACCTGTTGCTATCATTACCACTACTATCATATTACTTTGCTACTACACACTTTGCTGCAGATATTAAGTTTCTAGGTGTGGTTGACTTGACAACTCAGCTACTAATACTTGAGAATATTCTTTGGCTCCCCTTGTGTCGAATCAATAAATTTGGGTTGAATACTCTTCCCTCGAAAACTGTTGCGATCCCCTATACTTGTGGGTTATCAAGACTATTTTCTGGCGTCATTGCCGGGGAGCATAGCTCTACTCTTTGAGTCACTTGGGATTTATATCTGCTTATCATTATGAAGAACTTGAAAGATCCAAGAACCAAGATTTATCCCTCAACTATGAGGGGAGGTAAGGAACTGTCATCTAGCTCTGCACTTGATTCACCTTCTGTTTTGAGTAAGCTTGCGACACCTAGACCTGCTTCTGCTATTAATTCTGATATGTCGCATATTATTGATGATGCCACTTCTGCTATGCATGATACTTATGATAAAACTACTTCTATGCTTGATACTACTATGCCACTTGATGAATTTCTTGATGAACAACTTACTAGGGCTAGAGAGAATGAAATTATTGAAACTGATAATATTGATGAAAGTGATGATGAAGGCTCTCCTAATAAATATGAATTACCTGTTGTGCCTGAGGGCTATGTTATGGATGAAGAAACTAAAAGAGACTTTCTTACTTGCAATGATAGAAGTGATCTTAAGAAATTATTAGCTAAGCTTAAACAAAAACTCTGAATGCTAGAATGAAATATGATCCTGCTTATGCTACTTCACCTATCTTTTTTACTGATAAGGATTATGAATTCTCTATTGATCCTGATATAATTACTTTTGTTGAATCTCATCCTTTTTATGGTTATGAATCTGAAACTGTTGTGGCACATCTTACTAAATTAAATGATATAGCCACCCTGTTCACTAATGATGAGAGAACTCGTTACTTTTATATTCTTAAAATATTTCCGTTCTCATTAAGGGTGATGCTAATATATGGTTTAATTCTCTTGATCCTGGTTGTGTGCGTAGTCCCCAGGATATGATTTATTACTTCTCTGCTAAATATTTCCCTGCTCATAAGAAACAAGCTGCCTTAAGGGATATATATAATTTTGTGCAAATTGAAGAAGAGAGTCTCCCACAAGCTTGGGGGAGGCTTCTCCAATTACTTAATGCCTTGCCTGATCACCCTCTTAATAAAAATGAAATACTTGATATCTTTTATAATGGACTAACCGATGCTTCCAGAGATTACCTGGATAGTTGTGCTGGTTCTATTTTCAGGGAAAGAACACCAGATGAAGGTGAAATTCTATTGAATAATATGTTGACAAATGAAAATAATTGGACACTTCCTGAGCCAGCCCCTGAGCCAACTCCTGAGCCTATTCCTAAACCAACTCAGAAGAAAAGAGCTGTTCTATTTCTCAGTCCTAAAGATATGAAAGAGGTAAAGAAATCTATGAAAGAAAAGGGTATTAAAACTGAAGATGTTAAGAATTTACCTCCTATTGAAGAAATACATGGTCTTAATTTACCGCCCGTTGAAGAAATATATGGTTTTAATCCATCACCTATTGAGGAAACACATGGTCTTGATAACCCGACACAGGTAGTAAAGGGGCTGTTATTGATTGCAACAAAGGCAATGTCACTTTTCATGTTAATGGTAATGAGCATACGGTACACTTTTCGAGGAAACAATCTCAAGTGCACAGTATCAATTCTATTGGAAAAACTCCATCAATTATTTTTGGAGGTTTTGAATTTCCTCTTCCTACTTTCAAGAAGAAATATGATATTCTTATTATTGGGGATGTGCATATCCCCGTTGAGGTAACATAGTGTCATTCGAAATTTCTCCGGTTTCATGTTACTCGAAATGAGTTTGTTAACAAGACTTGATCAACCTTGTTAATGGATTCCTTTTGATGAGCATGAGATGGATGAAGTTAGAAAGCACAACCTTCTGTACCCTCTTTTTACTTTCTGTTATTTATATTAAGTAAAGCAACAATAGTAATTTCTGTCTGTTTTCTGATTATCCGTGCAATATAAAAATGCCCCGAAAATAAAAGTTCTCCAAATGCCCTGAAATTTAAATATGATTTTTTATGGAATATTTGAGAATATCTGGCACTGAGAACACAGCAGGGGAGCAAGCACCTGGCCACAAGGGTCCACGGCGCACCCACCCCCTGGGCGCGCCCCCTGTCTCGTGGGCCCACGGTGGCTCCCCTCCACTTATTCCTGCACCCACACACTTCTTCTTCCTCCCAAAAAATCACCATCCAGCTCAAGCACAAGTTCTAGCTCATTTTGCTGCGATTTTCGATCTCCTTGCTCAAAGCACCTCTCAAAAAACTGCTTTGGGGGATTGTTCCTTGGTATGTGACTCCTCCATTGGTCCAATTAGTTTTTGTTCTAGTACTTTATTCATTGCAAATTTGTGCTGCCTAGGTGACCATGTTCTTGAGCTTGCATGTCAAACTTATATGGTTCCAAGTAGTTCTAATGCATGATATAGGCTCTAGGCACTTGTAGGAGTAGTTGCTATCAATTTTGTTGAGCTTGGTTCACTTTTATTTGAAGTTACTAAAAATTTCAGAAATTTTTTAGAAGAAGAAATATGTTTAGGAAAATGTACCAAGGTGGTTCTTCAAGGAAGCAAGGACCCAGGTTTGCAATGCGTGATGCTGATGATGAGCCACCAAGGGAAGCTCCAGTGCGACCTTGTGAATGGCCTTCAGAGGACTTCATGGATCGGGCAGGAATTAAGGAAGAATTTAACGCATATTTGTGTAACGCTGATCTTGTGAGCTTTGAGGCAGAAAAGTGCCGTCAGTACCACTATCTCACTAGTTCCTTTGTGAGGAGGTTTGAATTTTCATCTTCACGCAATTCTCAAACTGTCCTGTTTGATCTTTATGAAAATTCTTATACTATGGACTTAGAGGATTTTACCACTGCTTGCAAACTTCCACAATGGGGTAGTACTAGTGAACCTCGCAAATCTAAGTTTAGAGATTTTCTTGCTAGTATAACTGTGGGGGAATCTAGAGATATAGCACAAGCTACCATAGGGAGCATTAATTTTCCTACTATACATTATTTCGCTCTCTTCATAGGTAGGTGCATAAATGGTAAAGATGAAGCATGTCATATGTGTGTCCCTGACCTCAGTATTCTTAGGAGTGCTGTGTTAGGAGATAAATATTATAACTTGGGAGCCATTGTTGCACGTAGGTTGCATCATAATAGATTTAATGGAGATTTCTTTCGTGGAATTTATGCAACCCGTATAGCTAATTTTCTTGGTATAACCATATGTGAGGATGATATTGAGTTGCCTCCTGCTTATTTGGGTTATGAGGCTATGGTTCGTCATCATTTTGTTGAGAGGAACGATTAGTTCCTCCAGTATCAACTAATCTTTGACAGACGATGCACCAATCACGTCGCTCTCCCTGCTTCTACTTTCTTTGACTTTCAGGCAAAAGGGAGATAGTTTATAACTAGAGAGGAGGCGGAAGAGTATAAGAGGAGGGCTAAGATAGCTCGCCTCCAAGCTGCAGCCCATGATGCAATGACTGCTGCAACTCAGTACGACCCCAACTACAACTTTGGATATCCGCCAGGCCATCCGTCGCATTAGACCAACTTAAGCCAAAAGCCTAAGCTTGGGGGAGTACGTATTTCCCACCGACATTACATTCATGTTCACACACTCATTGCTAGTTGTCGGTGCTCATACTTTTTCATTGTATCATCCATGCTAGTTTATTTCCTTTTTATGCTTTCTTCTTGTGTGTTTAATAAACCTTAAGAAAAACCAAAAAAATTAGTTGTAGCTTTTAATTAGTTTACTTTCCATGCTTGTAGTAGTAATTAAAAAGAAAACCCAAAAAGATTTCTTGTTCTTCTTTTGCTTGTTGGGAGCTTTCCCGTGTAAATAGTTTTATTTATTTTCTTTTCTTTGGGGGTCGATAGGAGAAGACCATAATTAAATTATTGAAGTGACTCCTATATGCATTATTGTTGATTCAACCAAGAGTCCATATTACCTTGTCTTCTCCTGTTTATTGAATGCTTGCAGATTCCAGCTTAGTCCAATGCACGTGCACTATTATTATTATTCACATCATTCGGTCGTGCAAGTGAAAGGCAATTATGACGATATATGATGGACTGATTGAGATGGGAGAAGCTGGTATGAACTCGACCTCTCTTGTTTTTGTAAATATGATTATTTCATCGTTCCTGAATCAGCCTATTATGAATAAACATGTTTGCAATGACAATTAGAGATTATAGTTGCTTATGCCATCCTTAATTAGCTAGGAGCTTATAATGGTTTACCTTGCTTGCCAACCTGCTATTAAAATGGTTGTGATGTGGCATGATATGGTGGTATCCTCTTTTGAACGATTCGAGTGGCTTGACTTGGCACATGTTCATGCATGTAGTTGAAACAAAATCAACATAGCCTCTACGATATTTATGTTCATGGTGCATTATATCCTACTCATGCTTGCATTCGGTGTTGATTAATTTTGATGCATGTTCATGAATGTTGTCGCTCTCTAGCTGGTCGCTTCCCAGTCTTTTTACAGCCTTCACCTGTACTAAGCGGGAATACTGCTTGTGCATCCAATCCCATAAACCCCGAAGTTGTTCCATATGAGTCCACCATACCTACCTATATACGGTATCTACCTGCCGTTCCAAGTAAATTTGTATGTGCCAAACTCTAAACCTTCAAATAAACATTCGGTTTTGTATGCTCGAATAGCTCATGTATCAACTAGGGCTGTCCGTATCTTCCATGTTAGGCAGGTTATTCTCAAGAGGAGTGGACTCCGCTCCTCACTCACGAGAAAATGGCTGGTCACCGGGATGCCCAGTCCCATGCTTTATGCAAATCAAATCAAAATAATTGCAAACAAAACTCCCCCAGGACTGTTGTTAGTTGGAGGCACTCGTTGTTTTGAGCAAGCCATGGATTGATGCTTGTTGGTGGAGGGGGAGTATGAACTTTACCATTCTGTTTGGGAACCGCCTATAATGTGTGTAGCATGGAAGATATCGCCATCTCTTGGTTGTTATGTTGACAATGAAACTATACCGCTCAAAATATTATTCACCTCTATTTCAAAATCGAGCTCTGGCACCTCTACAAATCCCTGCTTCCCTCTGTGAAGGGCCTATCTATTTACTTTTATGTTGAGTCATCACCCTCTTATTAAAAAGCACAAGTTGGAGAGCACCGCTGTCATTTGCATTCATTACTGTTAGTTTACATTCGGTATGACTTGACTGGATCTCTTTACCATGAATTACAATGTCTAGTCAGTCCTTGATCTTTAAAGGTGCTCTGCATTTATGTTTTGCGGTCTCAGAAAGGGCTAGCGAGATACCATCTTGTTATATCATATTATGATTGTTTTGAGAAAGTGTTGTCATCCGAGATTTATTATTATTGCTCGCTAGTTGATTATGCCTTTGATATGAGTAAACATAAGACCTAAATGTTTTCTGAAAACATAAGGCCTAAAGGAGAAGGATTCATCATGTTTTACGATACGGAGCCGCCACCAAGCCCTAAACTCTCTCAGGAGGGCTGATCTGGAGTCTATTCGGGCTCTGGAGAGGGGAATCCGTCGCCGTCGTCATCTTCAACCATCCTCCATCACCAATTTCATGATGCTCACCGCTGTGTGTGAGTAATTCCATCGTAGGCTTGCTGGACATTGATGGGTTGGATGAGATTTATCATGTAATCGAGTTAGTTTTGTTAGGGTTTGATCCCTATTATTCACTATGTTCTGAGATTGATGTTGCTATGACTTTGCTATGCTTAATGCTTGTCACTAGGACCTGAGTGCCATGAATTCAGATCTGAACCTATTATGTTTTCATGAATATTTGTGAGTTCTTGATCCTATCTTGCAAGTCTATAGTCACCTACTATGTGTTATGATCCGGCAACCCCGAAGTGACAATAATCGGGACCACTCCCGGTGATGACCGTAGTTTAAGGAGTTCATGTATTCACTATGTGTTAATGCTTTGGTCCGGTACTCTATTAAAAGGAGGCCTTAATATCCCTTAGTTTCCACTAGGACCCCGCTGCCACGGGAGGGTAGGACAAAAGATGTCATGCAAGTTCTTTTCCATAAGCACGTATGACTATATTCGGAATACATGCCTACATTACATTGATGAATTGGAGCTAGTTCTGTGTCACCCTAGGTTATGACTGTTACATGATGAACCGCATCCGGCATAATTCTCCATCACTGATCCATTGCCTACGAGCTTTCCATATATTGATCTTCGCTTATTTACTTTTTCGTTCTTATTGTTATCATCACGACAAAATACCAAAAATATTACTTTTGCTATCGTTACCTTTTGCTATCGTTACCACTACTATCATATTACTTTGCTACTAAACACTTTGCTACAGATATTAAGTTTCCAGGAGTGGTTGAATTGTAAACTCAGCTACTAATACTTGAGAATATTATTTGGCTCCCCTTGTGTCGAATCAATAAATTTGGGTTGAATACTCTACTCTCGAAAACTATTGTGATCCCCTATACTTGTGGGTTATCAATCATCGTGCTAAGCTAACGGATGGGTCAAGTCAATCACATCATTCTCTAATGATGCGATCCCGTTAATCAAATGACAACTCATGTCTATGGTTAGGAAACATAACCACATTGATTCAACGAGCTAGTCAAGTAGAGGCAAACTAGTGACACTCTGTTTTCTATGTATTCACACATGTACTAAGTTTCCGGTTAATACAATTCTAGCATGAATAATAAAACATTTATCATGATATAAGGAAATATAAATAACAACTTTATTATTGCCTCTAGGGCATATTTCCTTCAGTCTCCCATTTGCACTAGAGTCAATAATCTAGTTCACATCGCCATGTGATTTAACACCAATAGTTCACATCACCATGTGATTAGTTCACATTGTCATGTGACTAATACCCACAGGGTTTTACTAGAGTCAATAATCTAGTTCACATCGCTATGTGATTAACATCCAAAGAGTACTAAGGCGTGATCTTGTTTTGCTTGTGAGAGAAGCTTAGTCAATGGGTCTGTCATATTCAGAGCCGTATGTATTTTGAAAATTTCTATTTGAACAAATGCTCTGCACGGAGCTACTCTAGCTAATTGCTCCCACTTTCAATATGTATCCAGATTGAGACTTAGAGTCATCTGGATCAGTGTCAAAACTTGCATCGATGTAACCCTTTAAGACGAACCTTTTTTTTCACCTCCATAATTGAGAAACATATCCTTATTCCACTAAGGATAATTTTGACCGCTGTACAGTGATATACTCCTAGATCACTATTGTACTCCCTTGCCAAACTCAGTGTAGGTTATACAATAGATCTGGTACACAACATGGCATACTTTATAGAACCTATGGCTGAGGCATAGGGAATGACTTTCATTCTCTTTCTATCTTCTACCGTGGTCGGGCTTTGAGTCTTACTCAACTTCACACCTTGCAACACAGA
Source organism: Triticum dicoccoides (assembly GCF_002162155.2). NCBI lineage: Eukaryota > Viridiplantae > Streptophyta > Magnoliopsida > Poales > Poaceae > Triticum > Triticum dicoccoides. Next base: position 609,010,102 of record NC_041388.1, on the reverse strand, counting down.
CAAGAACTCTTTCTTTGACTGTTCCATTTTGAACTACCTCAAAAACTTGTCAAGGTATGTACTCATTGAAAAATATATCAAGCATTTTGATCTATCTCTATAGATCTTGATGCTCAATATGTAAGTAGCTTCACCAAGGTCTTTCTTTGAAAAAAAACTCCTTTCAAACGCTCCTTTATGCTTTCCAGAAAATTCTACATTATTTGCGATCAACAATATGTCATTCACATATACTTATTAGAAATGTTGTAGTGCTCCCACTCACTTTCTTGTAAATACAGGCTTCAATGCAAGTCTGTATAAAACCATATGCTTTGATCACACTATCAGAGCGTATATTCCAACTCCGAGAGGCTTGCACCAGTCCATAAATGGATCGCTGGAGCTTGCACACTTTGTTAGCACCTTTTGGATCGACAAAACCTTCTAGTTGCATCATATACAACTCTTCTTTAAGATATCCATTAAGGAATGCACTTTTGACATCCATTTGCCAAATTTCATAATCATAAAATGCGCTAACATGATTCGGACGGACTTAAGCATCGCTATGGGTGAGAAGGTCTCATCGTATTCAACTCCTTGAACTTGTCGAAAACGTTTTGCAACAAGTCGAGCTTTGTAGACAGTAACATTAGCGTCAGCGTCAGTCTTCTTCTTGAAGATCCATTTGTTCTCTATGGCCTGCCGATCATCGGGCAAGTCAACCAAAGTCCATACTTTGTTCTCATACATGGGTCCCATCTCAGATTTCATGGCCTCAAGCCATTTTGTGGAATCTGGGCTCATCATCGCTTCCTCATAGTTCGTAGGTTCGTCATGGTCAAGTAACATGACTTCCAGAACAAGATTATCGTACCACTCTAGTGCGGATCTTACTCTGGTTGACCTAGGAGTCGGTAGTAACTTGATCAGAAGTTTCATGATCGTCATCATTATCTTACTCACCAACTGGTGTAGGAATCACTGGAACTGATTTTAGTGATGAACTACTTTCCAATAAGGGATAAGGTACAATTACCTCGTCAATTTCTATTTTCCTCCAACTCACTTCTTTCAAGAGAAACTCCTTCTCTAGAAAGGATCCATTCTTAGCAACGAATATCTTGCCTTCGGATCTGTGATAGAAGGTGTACCCAACAGTCTCCTTTGGGTATCCTATGAAGACCCATTTCTCCGATTTGGGTTCGAGCTTATCAGGTTGAAACTTTTCCACATAAGCATCGTAGCCCCAAACTTTAAGAAACGACGGCTTAGGTTTCTTGCTAAACCACAGTTCACATGGTGTCATCTCAACGGATTTAGATGGTGCCCTATTTAACGTGAATGCAGTTGTCTCTAATGCATAACCCCAAAATGATAGTGATAAATCGGTAAGAGACATCATAGATCACACCATATCTAATAAAGTACGGTTATGACGTTCAGACACACCATTACGTTGTGGTGTTCCAGGTGGCGTGAGTTGCAAAACTATTCCGCATTGTTTCAAATGAAGACCAAACTCGTAACTCAAATATTCTCCTCCACGATCAGATCGCAGAAACTTTATTTTCTTGTTACGATGATCACTTCACTCTGAAATTCTTTGAACTTTTCAAATGTTTGAGACTTATGTTTCATAAAGTAGATATACCCATATCTGCTCAAATCATCCGTGAAGGTCATAAAATAACGATACCCGCTGCAAGCATCAACACTCATCGGATTGCATACATCAATATGTATTATTTCCATTAAGTCAGTTGCTTGTTCCATTGTTTCAGAGAACGGAGTTTTAGTCATCTTGCCCAAGAGGCATGGTTCGCAAGCATCAAATGATTCATAATCAAGTGATTCCAAAAGCCCATCAGCATGGAGTTTCTTCATGCGCTTTACACCAATATGACCTAAACGTCAGTGCCACATATAAGTTGCACTATCATTATTGACTTTGCATTTTTTGGCTTCAATATTATGAATATGTGTATCACTACGATTGAGATTCAATAAACCATTCACCTTGGGTGTATGACCTCAGAATGTTTTCTTCATGTAAACAGAATAACAATTATTCTTTGTCTTAAATGAATAACTGTATTGCAATAAACATGATCCAAACATATTATGCTCAACGCAAACACTATAACATTTATTTTAGGTTCAACACTAATCCCGAAGGTAAAGGGAGTGTGCGATGGTGATCTTATCAACCTTGGAATCACTTCCAACTCACATCATCACCTCTCCCTTAACTAGTCTCTGTTTATTTTGCAACTCCCGTTTTGAGTTAATACTCTTAGCAACTGAACCAGTATCAAATACTGAGGGGTTGCTATAAACACTAGTAAAGTACACATCAATAACATGTATATCAAATATACTTTTGTTCACTTTTCCATCCTTCTTATCCGCCAAGTATCTAGGGCATTTCCACTTCCAGTAACCATTTCCTTTGCAGTAGAAGCACTCAGTTCCAGGCTTGGGTCTAGCTTTGGGCTTGTTCATGGGAGCAGCAACTTGCTTGCTATTCTTCTTTGAAGTTCCTCTTTCTTTCCCTCTGCCCTTTTCTTGAAACTAGTGGTCTTGTTAACCATCAACACTTGACGCTATTTCTTGATTTCTACCTTTGCCGATTTCAGCATCGCGAAGAGCTTGGGAATTACTTTCGTCATCCCTTGCATATTATAGTTCATCACTAAGTTCTAGTAACTTGATGATAGTGACTAGAGAACTTTGTCGATTACTATCTTATCTGGAAGATTAACTCCCACTTTATTCAAGCAATTTTAGTACCCAGACAATTTGAGCACATGCTCACTGGTTGAACCATTCTCCTCCATCTTGTAGGCGAAGTACTGTCAGAGGTCTCGCACCTCTCAACACGGGCATGAGTATGAAATACCAATTTCAACTCTTAGAACATCTTATATGCTCTGTGGCGTTCAAAAACATTTTTGAAGTCCCGGTTCTAAGACGTAAAGCATGGTGCACTAAACTATTAAGTAGTCATCATACCGAGCTTTGTCAAACGTTCATAATGTTTGCATTTGCTCCTGTAATAGTTATGTCACCTAGCGGTGCATCAAGGACACAATTCTTCTGTGCAGCAACGAGGATAATCCTTAGATCACTTATCCAATCCACATCATTGCTACTATCATCTTTCAACATAGTTTTCTCTAGGAACATATCATAAATAAAATGGGGAAGCTATACGCGAGCAATTGATCTACAACATAGATATGCAAATACTATCAGGACTAAGTTCATGATAAATTAAAGTTCAATTAATCATATTACTTAAGAACTCCCACTTAGATAGACATCCCACTAATCATCTAAGTGATCACGTGATCCATATCAACTAAACCATGTCTGATCATCACGTGAGATGGAGTAGTCTTCCATGGTTCACATCTCTATGTTGATCATATCTACTATATGATTCACGTTCGACCTTTCGGTCTTCAGTGTTTCGAGGCCATATCTGCATATGCTAGGCTCGTCAAGTTTAACTTGAGTACTCTGCATCTGCAAAACTGGCTTGCACCCGTTGTATTTGAACGTAGAGCTTATCACACCCAATCATCACGTGGTGTCTCAGCACAAAGAACTGTCGCAACCGTGCATACTCAGGGAGAACACTTATACCTTGAAATTTTAGTAAGGGATCATCTCATAATGCTACCATCGTTACTAAGAAAAATAAGATGCATAAAAGATAAACATCACATGCAATCAAAATATGTGGCATGATATGGCCATCATTATCTTGTGCCTTTGATATCCATCTCCAAAGTACCGTGATGATCTCCATCGTCAGCGGCATGACACCATGATCTCTATCATCTTGATCTCTCTCAATGTGTCGTCACATGGTCGTCTCACAAACTATTGCTTTTGCAACTATTGCTATCGCATAGCGATAAAGTAAAGCAATTATATGGAGCTTGCCTCTTATGCAATAAAGAGACAACCATAAGGCTTCTGCCAGTTGCCGATAACTTTAACAAAACATGATCATCTCATACAAAAATTTATATATCATCACATCTTGACCATATCACATCACAGCAAGCCCTGCAAAAACAAGTTAGACGTCCTCTACTTTGTTGTTGCAAGTTTTACGTGGCTGCTACGGGTTGAGCAAGAACCGTTCTTACCTACGCATCAAAAACCACAACGCAATATAGTGATTGCTTTTTGATCTTCAGAAAGAACCCTATTCATTGAGTCCGATTCAACTAAAGTTGGAAAAACTAACACCCACCAGCCACCTGTGTGCGAAGCACGTTGGTAGAACTAGTCTCGTGTAAGCGTACACGTAATGTCGGTCTGAGCCGCTTCATCCAACAATACCGCTGAATCAAGAATCAACTAGTGACGGCAAGCAATATGTATATACCCACGGCCACAACTCCTTTGTGTTCTACTCGTGCATATAACATCTACGCATAGACCTGGCTCTCATACCACTGTTGGGGAACGTAGTAATTTGAAAAAAAAATCTACGCACACGCAAGATCATGGTGATGCATAGCAACGAGAGGGGAGAATGTTGTCTACGTACCCTTGTAGACCGTAAGAGGAAGCATTATGAGAACGCGGTTGATGTAGTCGTACGTCTTCACGGTCGACCGATCCTAGTACCGAAAGTACAGCACCTCCGCGATCTACACACGTTCAGCTCAGTGTAGTCCCACGAATTCATGATCCAGTAGAGTGTTGAGGGAGAGCTTCATCAGCACGACGGCGTGATGACGGTGATGATGATGCTACCAGAATAGGGCTTCGCCTAAGTACCGCTACGATATGACCGAGGTGGATTATGGTGGAGGGGGGCACCATACACGGCTAAGAGATCAATGATCAACTTGTGTGTCTATGGGGTGCCCCCTGGCCACGTATATACAGGATGAAGGGAGGAGGAGGCCGACCCTCATAGGGCGCGCCAAAGTGTGGAGTCCTACTAGGACTCCCTAGTCTTAGTAGGATTCCACCTCCCACATGGAATAGGAAAAAGGGAAGGGAAAAGGAAAAGGAAGGAAGGGGGCGCCCCCTTTCCCTAGTCCAATTCGGACCAGTCCATGAGGAAGGGGCACGGCCACCCTTGAGGCCTTTCTCTCCTTTCCCGTATGGCCCATTAAGGCCCAATACGAATTCCCGTAACTCTCCGGTACTCCGAAAAATACCCGAATCACTCGGAACCTTTCCGATATCCGAATATAGCCTTCCAATATATCGATCTTTACGTCTCTACCATTTCAAGACTCCTCGTCATGTCCCCGATCTCGTCCGGGACTCCGAACAAACTTTAGTCATCAAATCACATAACTCATAATACAAATCGTCACAGAATGTTAAGCGTGCGGACCCTACGGGTTCGAGAACTGTGTAGACATGACCGGGACTCATCTCTGGTCAATAACCAATAGCGGAACCTAGATGCTCATATTGGTTCTTACATATGCTACGAAGATCTTTATCGGTCAAACCACATAACAACATACGTTGTTCCCTTTGTCATCGGTATGTTACTTGCCCGAGATTCGATCGTCGGTATATCAATACCTAGTTCAATCTCGTTACCAGCAAGTCTCTTTACTCGTTCCATAATGCATCATCCCGCAACTGACTCATTAGTCACAATGCTTGCAAGGCTTATAGTGACGTGCATTACCAAGAGGGCCCAGAGCTACCTCTCCGATACTCGGGGTGACAAATCCTAATCTCGATCTATGCCAACTCAACAAACACCATTGGAGACACCTCTAGAGCACATTTATAATCACCCAGTTACATTGTGACATTTGGTAGCACACAAAGTGTTCCTCCGGTATTCGGGAGTTGCATGATCTCATAGTCATAGGACCATGTATAAGTTATGGAGAAAGCACCAGCAACAAACTAAAGGATCATCGTGATAAGCTAACGGATGGGTCAACTCAATCACATCATTCTATAATGATGCGATCCCTTTAATCAAATGACAACTCATGTCCATGGTTAGGAAATATAACCGTCATTGATTCAACAAGCTAGTCAAGTAGAGGCAAACTAGTGGCACTCTGTTTGTCTATGTATTCACACATGTACTAAGTTTCCGGTGTTGGGGAACGTAGCAGAAATTCAAAATTTTCCTACGTGTCACCAAGATCTATCCATGGAGAAACTAGCAACGAGGGGAAGGAGAGTGCATCTACATACCCTTGTAGATCGCTATGCGGAAGCGTTCAAGAGAACGGGTTGAAGGAGTCGTACTCGTCGTGATCCAAATCACCGGAGATCCTAGGGCCAAACGGACGGCACCTCCGCGTTCAACACACGTACAGCCCGGTGACGTCTCCCATGCCTTGATCCAGCAAGGAGAGAGGGAGAGGTTGAGGAAGACTCCATCCAGCAGCAGCACAACAGCGTGGTGGTGGTGGAGGAGCATGGTGATCCAGCAGGGCTTCGCCAAGCACTACGAGATATGAGGAAAAGAGAGGTAGGGCTGCACCAACAGGGATAGATAGAATCGCGTGTTGGGCAGCCCCTAGGCCTCAAGTATATATAGGGGAAGGGGAGGAGGGTGCGCCCCCTCTAGGGTTCCCACCCCTAGGGGGCGGCAGCCCTAGATGGGAAAAGGGGGGGCCGCCAAGAGGGGGAGAGGGGGGCTCCCCCTAGGGTGTGCCTTAGGCCCATCTGAGCCTAGGGTTTCCCCTTTCTCCTCCTAGCTACGCCTTGGGCCTTGTGGGAGGCGCACCAGCCCACTCAGGGGCTGGTCCCTTACCACTCTTAGCCCATGCAAGCCTCCGGGGCTGGTGGCCCCACTTGGTGGACCCCCGGGACCCTCCCGGTGGTCCCGGTACGTTACCGATAAAACCCGAAACTTTTCCGGTGACCAAAACAGGACTTCCCATATATAAATCTTTACCTCCGAACCATTTCGAAACTCCTCGTGACATACAGGATCTCATCTGGGACTCCGAACAACATTCGGTAACCACATACAAACTTCCTTTATAACCCTAGCGTCATCGAACCTTAAGTGTGTAGACCTTACGGGTTCGGGAACCATGCAGACATGACCGAGACGTTCTCCGGTCAATAACCAACAGCGGGATCTGGATACCCATGTTGGCTCCCACATGCTCCATGATGATCTCATCAGATGAACCACGATGTCAAGGATTTAATCAATCCCGTATGCAATTCCCTTTGTCCATCGGTATGATACTTGCCCGAGATTCGATCGTCGGTATCCCGATACCTTGTTCAATCTCGTTACTGGCAAGTCTCTTTTACTCGTTCCGTAACACATCATCCCGTGATCAACTCCTTGATCACATTGTGCACATTATGATGATGTCCTACCGAGTGGTCCCAACGATACCTCTCCATCACACGGAGTGACAAATCCTAGTCTCGATTCGTGCCAACCCAACAGATACTTTCGGAGATACCTGTAGTGTACATTTATAGCCACCCAGTTACGTTGTGACATTTGGCACACCCAAAGTATTCCTACGGTATCCGGGAGTTGCACAATCTCATGGTCTAAGGAAATGATACTTGACATTAGAAAAAGCTTTAGCATACGAACTACACGATCTTTGTGCTAGGCTTAGAATTGGGTCTTGTCCATCACATCATTCTCCTGATGATGTGATCCCGTTATCAACGACATCCAATGTCCATGGTCAGGAAACCGTAACCATCTATTGATCAACGAGCTAGTCAACTAGAGGCTTACTAGGGACATGGTGTTGTCTATGTATCCACACATGTATTTGAGTTTCCTATCAATACAATTCTAGCATGGATAATAAACGATTATCATGAACAAGGAAATATAATAATAACCAATTTATTATTGCCTCTAGGGCATATTTCCAACAGTCTCCCACTTGCACTAGAGTCAATAATCCAGTTCACATTGATATGTGATTAACACTCAAGGTCACATCCCCATGTGACTAACACCCAAAGAGTTCTGGGTTTGATCATGTTATGCTTGTGAGAGAGGTTATAGTCAACGGGTCTGCAACATTCAGATCCGTATGTACTTCGCAAATTTCTATGTCATCTTGTAGATGCAACTACTACGCTACATTTGGAGCCACTTCAAATAACTGTTCTACTTGGAGCTATTCTAAATTGTTGCTCCATTATACGTATCTGGTATCTCTACTCAGAGCTATCCGGATAGGTGTTAAGCTTGCATCGACGTAACCCTTTACGACGAACTATTTTACCACCTCCATAATCGAGAAAATTCCTTAGTCCACTAGTTACTAAGGATAACTTTGACCGCTGTCCTGTGATCCATTCTTCGATCATTCTTGTACCCCTTGACTGATTCATGGTGAGGCACACTTCAGGTGCGGTACACAGCATAGCATACCGTATAGAGCCTATGACAAAAGCATAGGGGACGACCTTCGTCCTTCCTCTTTCTTCTGCCGTGGTCAAGCTTTAAGTCTTAACTTCATACCTTACAACTCAGGCAAGAACTCCTTCTTTGACTGATCCATCTTGAACACCTTTAAGATCATGTCAAGGTATGTGCTCATTTGAAAGTACCATTTAGCGTTTTTGATCTATCCTCATAGATCTTGATGCTCAATGTTCAAGTAGCCTAACCCGGGTTTTCTATTGAAAAACACTTTTCAAATAACCCTATATGCTTTCCAGAAATTCTACGTCGTTTCTGATCAACAATATGTCAACAACATATACTCATCAGAAATTCTATAGTGCTCCCACTCACTTCTTTGGAAATACAAGTTTCTCATAAACTTTGTATACACCCAAAATCTTTGATCATCTCATCAAAGCATACATTCCAACTCTGAGATGCTTACTCCAGGCCTTAGAAGGATTGCTGGAGCTTTGCATACTTATTAGCATCTTTCGGGATTGACAAAACCTTCCGTTTGTATCACATACAACCTTTCCTCAAGAAAATCATCGAGGAAACAATGTTTTGACATCCTATCTGCAAGATTTCATAAATAATGCAGTAATCACTAATATAATTCCAATAGACTCTTAGCATCGCTACGAGTGAGAAAGTCTCATCGTAGTCAACTCCTTGAACTTGTCGGGAAACTTCTTAACGACAAGTCGAGCTTTCTTAATGGTGACATTTACCATCATTGTCCGTCTTCCTTTTAAAATCCATTTGTACTCAACAGCCTTACGACCATCGAGCCGTTTCGCCAAAGTCTACACTTTGTTTTCATACATGGATCCTCTCTCGGATTTTATGGCCTCGAGCCATTTATCAGAATCCGGGCCCACCATCGCTTCTCCATGGCTCGTAGGTTCATTGTTGTCTGGCAACATGACTTCCAAGACAGGATTACGTACCACTCTGAAGTAGTACGCATCCTTGTCATCCCACGAGGTTTGGGAGTGACTTGATCCGAAGTCTCATGATCAATATCATAAGCTTCCACTTCAATTGGTGTAGGTGCCACAGGAACAACTCTTTGTGCCCTGCTATACACTAGTTGATGTGACGGTTCAATAACCTCATCAAGTCTCCCCCATCCTCCCACTCAATTCTTTCGAGAGAAACTTTTCCTCGAGAAAGGACCCGATTCTAGAAACAATCCCTTATTGCTTTTGGATCTGAGACAGGAGGTATACCCAACTATTTTTGGGTGTCCTATGAAGATGCATTTATCCGCTTTGGGTTCGAGATTATCAGCCTGAAACTTTTTTTCACATAAGCGTCGCAGCCCCAAACTTTTAAGAAATGACATCTTAGGTTTCTCTAAACCATAGTTCATACGGTGTCATCTCATCGGAATTACGTGGTGCCCTATGAATGCGGTTGTCTCTAATGCCTAACCCATAAACTATTGTGGTAATTTGATAAGGGACATCATGGTATGCATCATATCCAATAGGGTGCAGTTATGATGTACGGACACACCATCACACCATGGTGTTCTTGGCTGTATTGGTTGTGAAACAGTTTCCACAATGTCTTAATTCTGTGCCAAACTCATAATTCAGACATTCATCTCTATGATCATATAATAGATATTTTATCCTCCTGTCACGACGATCTTTCAACTTCACCCTGAAATTACTTGAACCTTTCAGTAATTCAGACTCGTGATTCATCAAGTAAATATACTCATCATCTACTCAAATCATCTGTGAAGTAAGAACATAAAGATATCCACTACATGCCTCAGCACTCATTGGACTGCACACATCAAAATGTATTACTTCCAACAAGTTGCTTTCTAGTTCCATTTCACGGAAAACGAGGCTTTCAGTCATCTTGCCCATGTGGTATGATTTGCATGTCTCAAGTGATTCAGAATCAAGTGAGTCCAAACGGTCAATTTGCATGGAGTTTCTTCATGCATATACACCAATAGACATGGTTCGCATGTCTCAAACTTTTCAAAAACGAGTGAGCCCAAAGATCCATCAACATGGAGCTTCTTCATGCGTTTTATACCGATATGACTTACGTGGCAGTGCCACAAGTAGGTGGTACTATCATTACTATCTTTTGGCATGAACATGTGTACCACTACGATCGAGATTCAATAAACCATTCATTTTAGGTGTAAGACCATTGAAGGTATTATTCAAATAAACAGAGTAACCATTATTCTCCTTAAATGAATAACCATATTGCGATAGACATAATCCAATCTTGTCTATGCTCAATGCAAACACCAATCTCGATGGTAGAGGGAGCATACGATATTTGATCAACCTTGGAAATACTTCCAACACATATCGTCATCTCACCTTTAGCTAGTCTCCGTTTATTCCGTAGCTTTTATTTCGAGTTACTAATACTTAGCAACTGAACCGGTATCTAATACCCTGGTGCTACTAGGAGTACCAGTAAAGTACACATTAACATAATGTATATCCAATGTACTTCTATCGACCTTGCCAGCCTTCTTATCTACCAAGTATCTAGGGTAATTCTGCTCCAGTGGCTGTTCCCTTTATTACAGAAGCACTTAGTCTCGGGTTTGGGTTCAACTTTGGGTTTCTTCACTAGAACAACAACTAATTTGTTATTCCATGAAGTATCCCTTTCTTGCCCTTGCCCTTCTTGAAACTAGTGGTTTTACTAACCATCAACGATTGATGCTCCCTTTTGATTTCTACTTTCGCGGAGTCAAACATCACGAATATCTCAAGGATCATCATATATGTCCCAGATATATCATAGTTCATCACGAAGCTCTAGCAGCTTGGTGGTAATGACTTCGGAGAAACATCACTATCTCATTTGGAAGATCAACTCCCACTCGATTCAAATGATTGTTGTACTCAGACAATCTGAGCACAAGCTCAACAATTGAGCTTTTCTCCCTTAGTTTGCAGGCTAAGAAAATCGTCGGAGGTCTTATACCTCTTGACGTGGGCACGAGCCTGAAATCCCAATTTTAGCCCTCGAACCATCTCATATGTTTTGCAACGTTTCAAAACGTCTTCGGTGCCTCAACTCTAAACTGTTTAACTGAACTATCACGTAGTTATCAAAACGTGTATGTCAGATGTTTGCAACATCCACAGACGACGTTCGAGGTTCAGCACACTGAGCGGTGCATTAAGGACATAAGCCTTCTATGAAGTAATGAGGACAACCCTCAGTTTATGGACCTAGTTCGCATAATTGCTACTATCAACTTTCAACTAAATTTTCTCTAGGAACATATCTAAACAGTACAACTGAAGCGCGAGCTACGACATAATTTGCGAAGACCTTTTGACTATGTTCAGGATAATTAAGTTCATCTTTATGAACTCCCACTCAGATAGACATCCCTCTAGTCATCTAAGTGATTACATGATCTGAGTCAACTAGGCCGTGTCCGATCATCACGTGAGACGGACTAGTCAACATCGGTGAACATCTTCATGTTGATCGTATCTACCATACGACTCATGCTCGACCTTTTGGTCTCTTGTGTTCCGAGGCCATGTCTGTACATGCTAGGCTCGTCAAGTTAACCTAAGTGTTTCGCATGTGTTCCGAGGCCATGTCTATACATGCTAGGCTCGTTAACACCCGTTGTATTCGAACGTAAGAATCTATACACCCGATCATCACGTGGTGCTTCAAAATGATGTACTTTTCACAACGGTGCATAGTTAGGGGGAACATTTTCTTGAAATTTTAATGAGGGATCATCTTATTTACTACCGTCGTTCTAAGCAAATAAGATGTATAAACATGATAAACATCACATGCAATCAAATAGTGACATGATATGGCCAATATCATATTGCTCCTTTTGATCTCCATCTTTGGGGCTCCATGATCATCATCGTCACCGGCATGACACCATGATCTCCATCATCATGATCTCCATCATCGTGTCTTCATGAAGTTGTCTCGCCAACTATTACTTCTACTTCTACAGCTAACGGTTAGCAATAAAGTAAAGTAATTACATGACGTTTATGTTGACACGCAGGTCATAAATAAATTAAGACAACTCCTATGGCTCCTGCCGGTTGTCATACTCATCGACATGCAAGTCGTGATTCCTATTACAAGAACATGATCAATCTCATACATCACATATCATTCATCACATTCTTCTTGGCCATATCACATCACATAGCATACCCTGCAAAAACAAGTTAGACGTCCTCTAATTGTTGTTTGCATGTTTTACGTGGCTGCTATGGGTTTCTAGCAGGAACGTTTCTTACCTACACAAAACCACAACGTGATATGCCAATTGCTATTTACCCTTCATAAGGACCCTTTTCATGGAATCCGTTCCGACTAAAGTGGGAGAGACAGACACCCGCTAGCCACCTTATGCAACTAGTGCATGTCAGTCGGTGGAACCAGTCTCACGTAAGAGTACGTGTAAGGTCGGTCCGGGCCGCTTCATCCCACAATACCGTCGAAACAAGATTGGACTAGTAACGGTAAGCATATTGAACAAAATCAACGCCCACAACTACTTTGTGTTCTAGTCGTGCATAGAAACTACGCATAGACCTAGCTCTGATATCACTGTTGGGGAACGTAGCAGAAATTCAAAATTTTCCTACGTGTCACCAAGATCTATCCATGGAAAAACCAGCAATGAGGGGAAGGAGAGTGCATCTACATACCCTTCTAGATCGCTATGCGGAAGCGTTCAAGAGAACAGGTTGAAGGAGTCGTACTCGTCGTGATCCAAATCACCGGAGATCCTAGTGCCGAACGGACGGCACCTCCGCGTTCAACACACGTACAGCCCGGTGACATCTCCCATGCCTTGATCCAGCAAGGAGAGAGGGAGAGGTTGAGGAAGACTCCATCCAGCAGCAGCACAATGGCGTGGTGGTGGTGGAGGAGCGTGGTGATCCAGCAGGGCTTCGCCAAGCACTACGAGATATGAGGAAAAGAGAGGTAGGGCTGCACCAACAGGGTGAGATCAAATCGCGTGTTGGGCAGCCCCTAGGCCTCAAGTATATATAGGGGAAGGGGAGGAGGGTGAACCCCCTCTAGGGTTCCCACCCCTAGGGGGGCGGCAGCCCTAGATGGGAAAAGGGGGGCGGCCAAGAGGGGGAGAGGGGGGCGCCCCCTAGGGTGGGCCTTAGGCCCATCTGAGCCTAGGGTTTCCCCTTTCTCCTCCTAGCTGCGCCTTGGGCCTTGTGGGAGGCGCACCAACCCACTCAGGGGCTGGTCCCTTACCACTCTTAGCCCATGCAAGTCTCCGGGGCCGGTGGCCCCACTTGGTGGACCCCCGGGACCCTCCCAGTGGTCCCGGTACGTTACCGATAAAACCCGAAACTTTTCCGGTGACCAAAACAAGACTTCCCATATATAAATCTTTACCTTCGGACCATTCGGGAACTCCTCGTGACATCCGGGATCTCATCCGGGACTCCGAACAACATTCGGTAACCACATACAAACTTCCTTTATAACCCTAGCGTCATCGAACCTTAAGTGTGTAGACCCTACGGGTTCGGGAACCATGCAGACATGATCGAGACATTCTCCGGTCAATAACCAACAGCGGGATCTGGATACCCATGTTGGCTCCCACATGCTCCACGATGATCTCATCGGATGAACCACGATGTCAAGGATTTAATCAATCCCGTATGCAATTCCCTTTGTCCATCGGTACGATACTTTCCCGAGATTCGATCGTCGGTATCCCGATACCATGTTCAATCTCGTTACTGGAAAGTCTCTTTTACTCGTTCCGTAACACATCATCCCGTGATCAACTCCTTGATCACATTGTGCACATTATGATGATGTCCTACCGAGTGGGCCCTGAGATACCTCTCCGTCACACGGAGTGACAAATCCCAGTCTCGATTCGTGCCAACCCAACAGATACTTTCAGAGATACCTGTAGTGTACCTTTATAGCCACCCAGTTACGTTGTGACGTTTGGCACACCCAAAGTATTCCTATGGTATTCGGGAGTTGCACAATCTCATGGTCTAAGGAAATGATACTTGACATTAGAAAAAGCTTTAGCATACAAACTACACGATCTTTGTGCTAGGCTTAGGATTGGGTCTTGTCCATCATATCATTCTCCTGATGATGTGATCCCGTTATCAACGACATCCAATGTCCATGGTCAGGAAACCGTAACCATCTATTGATCAACGAGCTAGTCAACTAGAGGCTTACTAGGGACATGGTGTTGTCTATGTATCCACACATGTATCTGAGTTTCCTATCAATACAATTCTAGCATGGATAATAAACGATTATCATGAACAAGGAAATATAATAATAACCAATTTATTATTGCCTCTAGGGCATATTCCCGACATCCGATTAATATAGTTCTAGCATGAATAATAAACATTTATCATAATATAAGGAAATATAAGTAACAACTTTATTATTGCCTCTAGGGAATATTTCCTTCAATAGGTGTAGTCTATTCTGAAGGAACTGTAGGTGAAAACTACTCAAGCTCGTTGTTTATGGTGTGATAATTTGGGTGCCACTTATTTGTTAGTAAATCCAGTCTTTCATGCCAGAACCAAGCAAATTGAGGTTGATTTCCACTTTTTCAGAGAAAGAGTTGCTAACAAGCTCTTAGATATTCACTTTATACACTCCAGAGATCAAATTGCAGATGGATTCACAAAATCTTTGCCCACAAGTAGTTTTGAAAAATTTAAACATAGTCTCTACTTGGTGAAGTTGTGATTAAGGGAGGGTGTCAAACATCAATCATACGACAGGAGGATTGTGTACATGACAGGAGGTTTCCTACATGACAGGAGGTTTCCTATAGAGTTAGGCTAGGTAGTTAGAAGATCTTTTATCTATCTGTACCTAGACTTATCTTCTTTCAACTTTCTCCTCAAGACATAATCTCTCCTGTACCGAATCCTAACTGTATGCGCTATCAGGGAGGTACGCCCCTGCCTATAACATGTACGGCGCCCCCTCGAGTTGAGGCACGACGCTTTCCGCCATCGCACACAGAGAACATTGTGAGCAATCTGATGTAGCCACATATTGAGTAATTAATCAGTTCCCTCAACTCTTAGCTTTTAAGATCTTGTAAAATTCGACATGTGGACACACATAGGTTAATCTAACATCAAGCCATGTGCATGCGCGCCCACACAAAATAGGTTCAGTACAGACAGAGAAGACTGTGCTGCTGTTAAAAAGAGATCCAACTTGATGATACATCGTCGCACTTGGGCACCCCTCGGAGGACACTGACACTAACTTCTCATCTCCAGCTCCTTGCAAACGTTGGTCCTGAAAGTGATTAGTACAACTATGGCAACCTTGAGACTTGTTCACAAAACAAACTCCTTCCATCACTTCTTGAAGAAGATGCGACAGTCATGGAGAGTGTCGTGAAGCCCCCCCTCGAGACCACAACCTACATGTAGTTGGTATAGAGTCCGAACCGGACTCAAAATCAATCATACCTAAGCCAATTAGTACTACTAACCCTAGGCTAACAAGCCCATGCTTAGCATGTCCAAGCTATCACAGAGGGAATTGATGTCTACTACGCAACTTTATTCTTGTAGACACGTGTTGGGCCTCCAAGCATAGAGTTTTGTAGGACAGTAGCAATTTTCCCTTAACTGGATGACCTAAGGTTTATTAATCCATGGGAGGCATAGGATGAAGATGGTCTCTCTCAGACAACCCTGCAACCAAACAATAAAAAGTCTCTTGTGTCCCCAACACACCTAATACAATGGCAAATTGAATAGGTGCACTAGTTCGGTGAAGAGATGGTGATAAAAGTGTAGTATGGATGGTAGAAATATATTTTTATAATCTGAATAAACAAAAACAGCAAGGTATAAAATAGTAAATGGGCACAAAAATGGTATTGCAATGCTTAAAAATGAGGCCTAGGGTTCGTACTTTCACTAGTGCAATCTCTCAACAGTGCTAATAGAATTGGATCATATAACTATCCCTCAAAGTGCGATGAAGAATCACTCCAAAGTTCCTATCTGGCGGATAACATAAGAAGAAATCGTTTGTAGGGTACGAAACCACCTCAAAGCTATTATTTCTGATCAATCTATCCTAGAGTACATACTAAAATAACACGAAGTTATTCTTTCCGATCGATCTAACCAAGAGTTCGTACTAACACCAAAGCAAATTCCAATTCATAATACTCCATCCAACACAAAGAACTCCAAAGAGTGCCCCAATATTTCTACCGGAGAAACAAAGACAAGAATGTGCATCAACCCCTATGCATAGATTACCCCAATGTCACCTCGAGAATCCGCGAGTTGAGTGCCAAAACATATATCAAGTGAATTAATACGATACCTCATTGTCACCACGAGTATTCAATTGCCAGACATATATCAAGCATTCTCAAATCCATAAAAGTATT
This sequence comes from Triticum dicoccoides, assembly GCF_002162155.2. Taxonomy (NCBI): domain Eukaryota; kingdom Viridiplantae; phylum Streptophyta; class Magnoliopsida; order Poales; family Poaceae; genus Triticum; species Triticum dicoccoides. The sequence goes on along the minus strand of NC_041388.1, from coordinate 608,993,270 downwards.
CAATCCGATAACAACGAAATCTCTAAGGGAAAAACTCAATTCATCACAACAAGATAGAGAGGGGAAAACACCATATGATCCGACTATATTAACAAAGCTCGTGATACATCAAGATCGTAACATCTCAAGAACACGAGAGAGAGAGAGATTAAACACATAGCTACTGGTACAAACTGTCAGCCCTGAGGGTGGACTACTCCCTCCTTATCATGGTGGCCGTCAGGATGATGAAGATGGCCACCGGAGATGATTCCCCCCTCCGGTAGGGAGCCGGAAAGGGTCTATATTGGTTTTCGGTGGCTACAGAGGCTTGCGGCGGCGGAACTTCTAATCTAGGTTAACCCCGAGGGTTTTTGGAATATTTGTGAATTTACAGGGTAAAGAGGGGGTGCGGGAGGCCACCAAGGTGGGCACAACCCACCTAGGCGCGCCTGGGCCCCTAGGCGTGCCCTGGTGGGTTCTGCCCCTCTTGGGGAACCCCCCAGGTGCTGCTCTGGCCCATTGGTGGTCTTCTGGTCCATAAAAAATTCACAAAAAGTTTCGCGGTGTTTGGACTCTGTTTGATATTGATTTCCTGCGATGTAAAAAACAAGAAAAAACAACAACTGGCACTGGGCACTGGGTCAATAGGTTAGTCCCAAAAAATGATATAAAGTTGCTACAAAACGATTGTAAAACATCCAAGAATGATAATAAAATAGCCTGAATACTTCATAAATTATAGATACGTTGGAGACGTATCATCATCCCCGAGCTTAATTCCTACTCGTCCTCGAGTAGGTAAATGATAAAAGAAATAATTTATGAAGTGTGAATGCTAGCAAAGTGCACAAGTTTGATCAATGACAATTTCAATCACTTTTCCTAGCATCATAACAACAGTTCTTTCTTATAAAACCTCTCATGTTATAGTAGCAACCAATCCACATGTTAAGGTTCAAACAATGAATTCTCTTGAAACTCAACAACCTATGTTCTCAGTCACCAAGCAATTGTAATTCAACTTATTCAACAAAGTTTAAGTAAGTGCTCCACATACTCAACCATCATATAGTCTTCTATGATTGCTAACACTCACCGCATACACATGAGCAAAACGTTTCAACCGGACACATAGAAAGATAGGGGCTTATAATTTCGTCTCCCAACGTATTCACCTCAAGGGTGATGTCAAAATAATAACTCATGCTACTCATATCCAAATGGATATATGTGCCTAGATCTTTCCTCACCACATGATGCTTGCCAAAAGAGAAAAATAAGAAGGAATAGAGAGAAGAACTTTGACTCTTTGCATAAAAGTAAATACATAAAAGTAAAAGATAGGCCCTTCGTAGAGGGAAGCAGAGGTTGCCATGGCTTATTGTTTTTGTATGCTCAACCCCTTAGTGCAAAAGAACATCATGTTGTATTTCCCCTTGTGATGGCAACCTTTATTATGCAGTCTGTCGCTTTTATTCTTCACCATCACAAGTTCGTACAATGCTCAATTTTCTCTTACACTAAATAATCTCACACTGTTAGAAGCAATTTTTATTGCCTTATTGCACCAATGAGAACTTACTTGAAGGATCTTGCTCAATCCTTAGGTAGGTATGGTGGACTCTTGAAAATAAGATATGGTTTTAAGGGTTTTTGGATGCACAAGTAGTATCTCTACTTGGTGCGGAATTTTTGGCTAGCAAATATGGGGGGCAAGCACCACATGTTGAAGGATTTATGAAAATATAACTTCTATGTGAATATGAACAAACATAAACCATTACATTTTCTTCCTTGTCCAACGTCAACAATTTTGGCATATAATATTATGTTGGGGGCTCACAATCACAAAAGGTTTCCATGATAGTGTATTTGCATGTGAAAGTTCTCTTCCTTATACTAATTATTCGTGAATTGCTTGTATGACCAATATTGTGATTTTCAAGCCTCAACAGATTCACTTTCTAAACCCAATGTGAAGCTACCACTAGGCATGATATAATTTCAACTTCATGATATAAAATTCATTCAACAATTTACTCATGATATTCAATTCATCCAATTTACTCATAGGATATAAGTGAAGCACAAGAGTAAATGACAAGTTACTCCAAAAAGATATAAATGAAGATCATAAGCATAATATTTCTTTCTCTCAAATTTATTTAAGTGAAGGAAGAGAGAATTTCTTCAAAAATACTAAAGCACACCGTGCTCAAAAAGATAAAAGTGAAGCACTAGAGCAATTCCATAGAAAAGAGCTTCGTTAACAGGATATGAATGTCGCTTACCTAGCCTCCCTGGAAACTATTTGAGGACTCTATTTTATTTAAAAACTTTCAGATCTAAGTATTTTATTAAAACAGCAAGCAAAATGAAAATAAAATGACATTCTAACAACAGCACACATCATGTGAAGAAGCAAAAACTTAGGCTCAACCGATACTAACCGATAATTGTTCAAGAAGAAAGGTGGGATGCCTACCGGGGCATCCCCAAGCTTAGATGCTTGAGACTTCTTGAAATATTATCTTGGGATGCCTTGGGCATCCCCAAGATTGAGCTTTTGTGTCTCCTTAATTCCTTTTATATCACGGTTTACCTAAATCTTAAAAACTTCATCCACACAAAACTCAACAAGAACTCGTGAGATAAGTTAGTATAAAGCAATGCAAAAACTTTATCATTCTCTACTGTAGCAAATCACTAAAATTATTATTTAACATTGAATACTAAACTCCTCTCCGTATTTAATACTCCTATCCCCAAATAAAATCATTAAACAAGCAAACATATGCAAACAATGCAAACATAACAGCAATCTGCCAAAATAGTATAGTCTGTAAAGCATGCAAGCGTATCAAAACTTCCCTAACTCCAAAAGTTATGAAAAATGGTCACACTGTAGAAAATTTATCAGAGCTCATTTTTCAAAAAGTTTCAACATTTTATCACATTCATACTTTTCTAGGGAATTTTTGCAATAGCGGTAAACTTTCTGTTTCAAACAGAAACATGTAGACTTGTAAAATAAGCAGAGTAAAGGCTATCAATGCCACTTTTATTCAAATAAAGAATGAAAAACATAATTATAAATAAAACCAAGAAAATACTAACAAAATAAAATGATGCTCCAAGTAAAACTCATATCATGTGATGAATGAAAACATAGCTCCAAGTTAGGTTACCGGTGATGTTGGAGACAAAAGAGGGGATGCCTTCCGGGGCATCCCCAAGCTTAGTTGCTTGGATCTTCCTTAGATATTAACTTGGGGTGCCTTGGGCATCCCCAAAATTAGAGCATCTCCAGTTGCGCCCCCAATAGTCCCTCCCCATGCGCTTTTTCCATGCCGGCGCCCAAAAAATGGCCCACTTGCGGCCCCAGGAGCCCTTTTTCGCTGGCTTGGGCCAAAATTGGTGCCGGCGGCCCCAGGCCGAACTCGGCGCGCTGGGGGGGCACCCGGGGGCTGAGAGGCGAGACGTTTTGGCGCGTAAGAGCCGTGGGCCCGCCAAGTCAGCGGCACACGCCTCATTTTCCCCAGAACGCCTCGTTTTCCCCAGAACGCCTCGGTTTCTCGCGGGGAATCAATGGCAAGGCTGTGGCCGGTCAGCCTTGCCATTGATTCCTCATGGGCGGCGCGTCACGGGCTGGCGGGCGTGGTGATGCCTTCCCTTGCGCCACGTGTTCACACGGCGCGGGGCTATAAAACCAGAGGCCCCCCTCGCCGCTGGCCACACCAGCCCGAGCCGCCGAGCCTAAACCAGCTGCCGTCCATCCTGTCCATCGCCGAGCTCTGCCGCTCTCCCCTTGCCTCCCTCCCCTTCCCTTTCCCACTCCATGGCCGAACGCTTCCCCGGCGACGTCGCGGCGGCCAACGACTTTGACTGCCGCTCGCTCCAGGAGTGGGAGGCGTACCTCCTGTTCAAGGCCAACATCCTGGCACCGCCGGACATGCGCGCCGGGCCGACGGGGTGGAGGCTCAGCAACGGGGGTGTCCCCATCCCCCCGGTGCCCGACGTCGTCGCGCACCCTGGCATCTTCGCCGCCGAGGTCGATCGCATGAGGGCGTCCTTGCTGGAGGAGCAGGCGCCCTCCCCTAGTACGCCACCGACAACCACGCGGCATGGGCGGAGTACTTCCGGCGCCGGCAGGCGCATCGGCTGGTGTATTCGAATGGGGCGCTGGTGGTGGGCGGCATCAAGAATAGTGACGGCCGCCGTGTTTGGTGGGGCGTCCAGGGCCGCACACTCCACGAGGTGTTGGTGTACCTCGAGGGCGGCATTGACCCGCCGCTGGCATACCCTGCCGCGGCGGCCGTCCCGCCCCCATGCCGGAGTGCCGGTCCAAGGGTGCCCAGGACGTTCGGCTCGTCCTCCTCTTCCTCATCATAGTCGTCCTCCCACTCCTCCTCCCACTCTTCCAGCTTGCCGGTGCTGTTCGGCGTCAAGGCCGAGCTCGCCGCGGAGACGCCACTCGGCCGGCACAGCCACAACGCCGACATCATCATCAACGAGGGCAGCAGGCGTGCCCCCTCCTCGGCTCCTCCGTGCTACATCAAGCCAAAGACGGAGCCGGGGCTCACCGCCGTCAAGACGGAGCCGAGGCTCCCCCTCGTGAAGACGAAGTCCGGGCTCGCAGGCGGCGTCAAGGAGGAGGAGCTTGACGATGCGGCGGCCCTCAAATGGGCTTGCAATGACTGGGCACAGCTAGAGCTGGAGCGCCAGCGCCTCCCCTACGAGCGCTTCGAGGCTCCGCGCCATGGCCGGGACGAGGGAGGCATCGTCGTCTGATAATCCCCAAGTGTAGGGAGTCATCGTAGCAATTCCCAATGGTGGAGGTGATAAGTATGGAGTGTCGAACCCACAAGGAGCTAAAGGTAAGATGAATATTCTCTCAAGCCCTATCTGCCACTTATATGACTCTACGTACACCGAACATTTGCTTCCAACTAGAAACGAGAAATAAAACTACATTGTGGGTATGAAGAGGATAACTTTGCATGGTATCGGAGAGCTAAAATATGAAAGTAGGTGCTGTTATCATAATAGAATATATTACAAAATATTATAAATAGCGAGTGTGGAATAATGATGGGTTGGTGTGCGGAATTGTCCTAGGCAATTGTTAACAAGACCGATAGTCGTCATTGCAATTTCATATGAGGGAGAGGCATAAGCTAACACACTTTCTCTTCTTGGATCATATGCACTTATGATTGGAACTCTAGCAAGCATCCGCAACTACTAAAGATCATTAAGGTAAAACCCAACCATAGCATTAAAGCATCAAGTCCCCTTTATCCCATACGCAACAATCCCCTTACTTGGGTTTATGCTTCTGTCACTCAAGAAACCCACTATAAGAGAATCATGAACGTATTGGAACACCCTACATCGGGAATCCCTCACGCTAGCGCGACACGGAGGGCACAATAGGACAGCACCAAAATAAAACATACAACTCGTACCAATCTAGATCATCAATCAACCCAAAGACAAAGGATATCTACTCAAAACGTCATAGGATCGAAACACATCATCGGATCATAATATGTGGCATAAAGAACCACGTTCAATTAGGGATTACAGCGGGGTACGGGAGAGTGGACCGCGTAAAAAAGATGAGGGTGATAATGATGATGGTGATGTTGATGAAGACGATCACCGCGGCGATGATTCCCTCTTGATGGCACTCCGGTGCCACTAAGAGAGAGGAGGAGAGGTTCTCCCCCTTGTGCTTTCTCCTCCATGGCCTCCCCTGGATGGGGAGAGGTTCTCCCTCTAGTCCTTGGCCTTCATGGTGATGATGGCCCCTCCGGGATCCTCCTCCATAGCCTCCGCTGATGATGGCCCCCTCCGGCAGGGTGCTAGAGAGGGCCTAGATTGATTTCTCGTGGCTACAGAGGCTTGTGATGGCGGAACTTCTGATCTAGGTTAATTTATGGAGGTTTGGGTATATATAGGAGACGTTGGCGTCAAGAACAAGTCAGGGGGACCCACAGGTAGTCCACGAGGCACAAGGGCGCGCCCAGGGGGGTTGGGCGCGCCCCCACCCTTGTGCGGCCCATGGGACTCCCCTCCGGTAGATTTTTCTTCCAGTATTTGTCGGTGCACTAGAGTAGGGGTACCCTAGTACCCCGAACTTGTGCACGGGCAGTTGCAGCACCCCGCAGCAAGGCTTGCCGGGTGACCGCCAAGATCCTCCGTGGTTCCTTTGGAGCCATTCAAGAACAAAGTACTCAAACCAAGACCCCGGCAAGAGGAGCTTGCCGGGAAGAAGACAAGACCCCGGCAAGAGGAGCTTGCCGGGAAGAAGACAAGACCCCGGCAAGAGGAGCTTGCCGAGAAGGCTATCAAAAGCATCTCGAGACCCCGGTAAGAGGAGCTTGCCGGGAAGGCCATCCCAGGCATTTCAAGGAACTTGCCGCGGCGCACCACGCACCTCGGCGAGGCCCGGTGAGCGACAAGCTCCCGGACGCGACAAGACAACGACCGCGGCAAAGCGCTTGCCGCGGCGAGCCACCTCTCCGCGCCCGCGCTCCAGCACACCCGCCATGTGTCGCTCTGGGACCTTCCCGAGCACACGTGGCAGGAGGCTGTGCAGCTAGGGGTGCGCGGTGGCAAGCAGGCACTGACAAGATAACCATTGTGGCAAACGGTGGCGTCCCTAGCGGTCCCTTTCGGTAATGTTTAGGCGACACATACGGACATTTAATGCCCTTGTCCCCTGCCGTCAGGGTTAGGTATGATAACACTGTAGTAGGTAGCTGTGCCTACTACAGCACCTAGTTGTGCCTTCGACAGCACGCTTCCATTTTTTGCCCTTGACCTCCGTTGCTCGATGTCGGTAACCCCTTGAGCATATAAAAGGAGGCCCGTGTGCAACGGGGAGGGGGAGAGCCATTTTTCACACACTCACGCTCGGTCTCGCTAGCAGCTGGGGTGTACTGTAGCACTCCGCGCTCCCGAGCAAGAAATCAATACAAACCACAAAGCAGGAGTAGGGTTTTACGCATCCGTGCGGCCCGAACCTGGGTAAATCGCTCGCGTGCTTCGCCTCGATCTGCTCTTTGCGCAACCTCCGCCCCCCGCCGAACCGAAAGGGACCCGGTCCGCCGGTCCCATAGGTGCCCGTGGATCAGCAGCCCCGGCATCTCTGGCGTGCCAGGTAGGGGGCAGATAGGGGTCGTCGAAGTTGTATGAACCAGATCCGGCTTTCTTACTTTGTTCCGTCGAACTTTGTCTAGGAAACCCGTGTGCGGGGGAGCCAACTCGTAGCTAGCTGCACCCTTGCGTTGTTTCGAGCTCGCTCAACAACATTAAGTGAGCTGCGGCTAGTTGCTTAACTAGCCGCGCCCTTACTTTGCTTCGAGCCTGCTCAGCAACTTAAGTGAGCTGCAGCTAGTTGCGACAAGGTTTCTTGTCGGCAGCGGCACCGCCAACGGGCTGCTGACGCCCCGTGCTCAGCACTCACGGCAAGCGTGCCTGCGCCGGCAAGTTCCCTAAAAGCGTAGGGTAAAAACATACAAAGTTGACGCCGAAGTGGGAAGGCCCTTACCGGGTGAAACGAGTGACTAGGCCTGGCGCTGTCCGCCTTGGGACCGAAGATGGCATTCCGGTGAGCAGCTCCTGGAACATTGAGCATCTTCGTAAGTTTTACCCATAAGGCGCGGTTGTCGGAACCTGTTCCGGCGACCACCTTTTGTACAAAGTCTTGCCGCTGTTGCATGTAATCCTTTGTACAAAGCCGGTCGCAGATCCCGTGCATGAGTAAAGCTCGCGTGCTCCGCACATTTTGTCGATTTTATGCTTTCTATTTTCTGGCATATATGATCTGACATTTGTGCAGCACCTACTCCACGGTAAGCGATAACGAGCCGTAAGGCTCTATATCTTTATTTTCTCTTCTTTCTTTTCTTCTAAGGAAAGAAAAGTTCCCTCGCCCACAAGTTTGCCGGGGAGGAAAGGAGAAGATGATGGTATGGACCAGGCGCCGTTTAAAAAGGTTTCGCCTTGCCGGGAAGCAAACAACAGAAAAGCTAAGTTGCCAAAGTTTGAGCAATCAAATTTTTTAAATTTTAAGTTATCTCCCTTGAACGACCACACTTTGATGGGAATCCTGTGCGCGGAGGAACCAACTCGTAGCTAGCTGCGCCCTTGCGTTGTTTCAAGCTCACCCAACAACATTAAGTGAACCGCGGCTAGTTGCTTAACTAGCCGCGCCCTTGCATTGTTTCGGGCCTGCTCAACAACGTAAGTGAGCTGCGACTAGTTGCTTAACTAGTCGCGCCCTTACTTAGCTTCGAGCCCGCTCAGCAACTTAAGTGAGCTGCAGCTAGTCGCGACAAGGTTTCTTGCCGGTAGCGGCACCGCCAGCAGGCTGCTAACGTTCCGCACTCAGCGCTTGCAGCTTGGGTGCCTGCACCGGCAATTTCCCTAAAAGCGTGGGGCAAAAAACATACAAAGGGAGGAGTCAAGTGAAGCAATCACTACCATAAGAAAGTTATACTACAAAATAGCTTGTCGCAGCTCTAACAGATGTTTTCTATGACATGGCTAGCAGCGACAAGGAAAGAAGGAAACAGGCGGCCTAGTCAACGCGGTCGCCCTCGACCCTCTTGATCCCGCTCACCTTGTCCACAATGGGTGCGACAAGGGCCTTGAGCTCCTCCTGATCGATACCAGGCGGCAAGGGTCTGAGGACGTTGTTGAGGCGGAGGCCTGGATTGCGGAAGGCCACCTTCATCAACACCTTCTGAAGGGCTCCCGCACAGATTTCGCGCGACTCGTCGGCCAGCTGCTTCGGGATCCTATCCCAGAGCCGCTGGAGCGCCGTCGCCACGCCCTGGAAGAACAGAGTGAGCTTGGCGCTAGGTTGGAGGTTCTCGTCGGAGGAATACCCGAGGTCCTCCATCCCCAGCTGCGCCAGCTCCTTATCGATGTCCCTGGCGGCGTTCACGAGGCTCTCCGTCCAGTGCTCCACCGTATCCCTAAAGGCGTTTTGGGTGGTGGCAGCGCTCTCTAGCAACGCCTTGTCGGCCTCGATCTCCTTCTTCAGGGCCGCCTCCTGCTCCTTAGCGCCGTCCAGCGCCTTGGTCAAAGCGGCCAGCTTCGACTCCAGAGCGGCGTTGGAGTCCTTGGCGGCGCTAAGCTCTTCGCCATATGCTTTGCGATCAGCCTCTAGTTGCACCACCTTTATTTCCAGCACCTTTTTGGCGGCCTCGGCAGCCACGGCAGCATCCTCCGCTTGCTTGAGGGCTCTGCCAAGCTTCTCCTCGCGCGCAGCAAGCTCCTCCTCGTGAGCGTCGAGGTTGACCTTCCGCTGCGCCAGCTCGCCCTCCTCCGCGGCTAGCTTCACCGCGGCAAGTCGCCGCAGCTCTTTGGCTTCGGCCTTCTCGAGGAGAAAGGCCTTCTGCGCTTCAGCGAGCTGCTCCCGCTCCTCCGCCAGGGATCGGACGGCTTCCCGGTGGAAACCCCCGAGCTCTTCTGCGCGCTTCTCAATGTCTGCTTCCGCCTTCGCGACAAGCGCCTCGCGGGACTCCAGCTTGGCTTGTCGCGCGCGGTAGAGCGACATCAACTTGCGCAGCAGCCGCTCTTCTTCGGGCTCGTTGCTGCTGCTGCTTGGCACATCAGCCAGCTTCAACCCCGCGGAGGCGAGCACTTCTCCGTCGAAGACCTCCCCCTCGACCGGCGCTCTGGATCTCGATGCCCAGGGAAGATTGATGAAGACGTCGTCGCCGGCCTTCAAATAAACGCCCGGCTGGGGCTCCATGGAACTGGGCGCTGCGGCTTCGGCGGATGGGTCGGCGGTCGGTGTAGCGCCCGACGCTCCTGCGGCCTCAGGGCCGTCAGTACGATCGCCAGATTCCTCGCCAGTTGCTGCGGCGTCATCCTTGGCGGCCTCTGCACCGGTGGCGTCTCCAGCACCGGCAGCTTCGTCGGCGGCGACCTCTGTCTCCATCTGCTCCGCAGCGGATGGATCTGACGGCCGGAGAAGGGGAAAAGAGTCAAATAGAATCCAGCAGAAACTCATAAAGATCAAGAAAAGAAGGATCCAAGAGAAGTTCCGAAGCAAGAAGATTACCTGCGCTGGGCTCAGTGGCCATGGTCTCTGCCGCTGGGGGGACGCTGGTGCCGTCCCTTGGCGGAGAACTGCCCCTTGCCGGAGAGTCCCTTGCCGGAGAATCTCTTGCCGAAGAATTTTCCCTTGGCGGCATAGTTGTAGCAGACGGCATGCCGGGGGCTGTCTCCGGACGCTCCTGGAGGGGCTGCTCGGCTCCTAGACAAGTCAACAAATAGATATCAGCAAAGACAAGTACCCAAGCGTGCCTTGCAGTGGAGAACAAATCATATACTTACGCTGGGGGCTGCTCTGGAGGAAGGTCGCCGGGTCCGGCAAGGTTGTCTCGGGCGCGCCGCCTGCTGTCGCAGTGGGCTCGTCCTCGATGATGATCGCCGGGGCCTTAGCCCTCTTTGCCGCTCTCTGGGCCAGAGTCCTAAAGAGGAGCAGGTTCAGGGAGAAGCAAGTGAGAAACAAGACCAACAGCAAGAACTGAAGAACTGCTAGTGCAGCAAGAGAAGCTTACTCTTCTTCTTCCTCCTCGTCGGAGCTTAACGCGGAGAAGTCGAAGCCCGGCGCGCGCCCGGCGGGAGTAGGCGGAGTAGAAGCTTCCCTTGGCCGCTTGGCGGGAGCAGCGGCGGCGGTCTAAGAACACCCCGCTCCGGCTGTCGGCGCGGCGTGAGTAGCGGTAGGGACTGAAGCGGTGGTCCAGCTAGACTCCTCTCCAGTTCCCGTCGCAGCATGAGGCGCTCCCGCGGCAACGGTGTTTGCCGGGGTGGAGCGTGTCACGCGGCGTGGCGACTGTTGACCCGCTTGCCGCTCCGCCACGTCACCAACCTTGCGGAGACGCCTTCTTGGCGGGGACGGAGGTTCTGCTTGCGGCAAGCTGCTCGAAGATAAGGAGGAGGAAGAATTGATTTCCAACGAGCCGCTTGTGTCCTTGGCGGGCTCGCTCGGCTCGGCGTCACGCTCGGCAGGCTCCTTCTTCCCGGCGGCCTCCCCTCGCTCGGCACGGCCTGCCGCTTCTGCTGCATCAGCCTCCGCCATAGTGAACCCAAACTCGCCCGCGGCTGCGGCTGCCGCTGCCTCCTCCAGTCTGGTGGCGATGCGCGCCATCTCCGCGTCGGTGGTATCGCGGGTGAGGCCGTCCTTCTCGTCGGGGCGGATTGGCACCTCCACCAAGTCGTCGAAGAATTGTTGCACGACCTCGTCTGCAGGCTCCTGCCAGGTTGGCACAATCCCGTGCGAGTCGCACTCCGGCATCATTGCACGGATGCGGTCGAGCGCGGAATTGTTGCACAAAGGCACGACGCCCCCCGGCAACCTAAACACCTCAGGATGTTGGGGGTCGTATTTGAACAGCTCCTACAGCATCACGTTGAGCTCCAGGACTGTGAAGTTGTAGTTGAGGCCCGGCCGCAGCCTCATGATATCTGCCGCATTCTTGAACTCCCAAGTTGGCCTCCCCCGTTCCTGCAGGGGGGCGATGCGGCGGCGGAGGAAGTCTGCGCCAACCGCGCCAACAGTGAGCCCGGCAATCCTGAGGCGCAGGATCCTGGTGACGGCGATCTTCAGCCTGTCGTCCTCCGGGGCCACGTCGCTCCAGTCGCTGCCGCGCGCCACCGGGGTTTGGCGCCGGGTAGTGAAAGGCTGCGGGCCCTCCTCGACGATCCAGCACCAATCAGCCCTCCACTCCTCCCACTTGCCGCGGAACTCTCCCTCCAGATAGGTCTCCTTCTTGCCGGCCCTCGAGATCTAGGCGATTCCGCCGGATAGAGCCTCTCCTCTCTCTACTCGGGGAATGAAGAAGTGGCGGAAGAGGGCTACGTTGGGAAGAACTCCGACAAAGTTTTTGCAGAGGTGTGCAAAAACCGCCATTGTCAGAACGGCGTTGGGGGTGAAGTCAAGGAGGTGGAATCCATAGGTGTTCATGATGTCGCAGAAGAAATCAGAGAAAGGCGGGCAGAGCCCGCAATAGAAGAACAATGCGAAGAAGGGGTACCCGTTCGTAGCATTCTTCCAAGCGGCGGCGGGGAGAACCTTTGTGCACGGATGCGCCCGCGTCTCCGCCGACCAGAACAGATAGTAGTTCTCCCTCAGCTCCTTCGCGTCGAGCTTTGGGGGGAAAACGGACCGCGCCTTCCGCAGCGCCGCGAGCCGCTGCGCCTCGATCGTCTTCACGGTCTTCCCCTTGTCGGCTTTTGGAGCCATGGCGGAAGTAGCGGAGGGGGTCGACGGCGTTGGTGGTGCTAGTGGCGAAGGGGGGCGGAGCGCTGCTCTCTCTCTCTCTCTCTACGTTGGGGAGGCAAGGAAGCGGCGGAGATTTCTGAGATTGGGAACGACAATGGGCGAGTGGGCCAGCTGCCCCCGTTTCCCCTGCTTATAAAGGGGGAGGGGGCGGACGTTCCGCATTTCCGAGTAAAGAAACCCCACGACCTCTCCCACGACGCCGCGCCCATTCGGGGAGGGCACGGTGGAAGCGGAGAGATATGCGGCGCTCGGCAGCGCTCGGCACCGTGTATGGCCCAGGCCCGGGGGCTCCTGTCGGTGCACTAGAGTAGGGGTACCCTAGTACCCCGAACTTGTGCACGGGCAGTTGCAGCACCCCGCGGCAAGGCTTGTCGGGTGACCGCCAAGATCCTCCGTGGTTCCTTTGGAGCCATTCAAGAACAAAGTACTCAAACCAAGACCCCGGCAAGAGGAGCTTGCCGGGAAGAAGACAAGACCCCGGCAAGAGGAGCTTGCCGGGAAGAAGACAAGACCCCGGCAAGAGGAGCTTGCCAGGAAGGCTATCAAAAGCATCTCGAGACCCCGGTAAGACGAGCTTGCCGGGAAGGCCATCCCAGGAATTTCAAGGAACTTGCCGCGGCGCACCACGCGCCCCGGCGAGGCCCGGTGAGCGACAAGCTCCCGGACGCGACAAGACAACGACCGCGGCAAAGCGCTTGCTGCGGCGAGCCACCTCTCCGCGCCCGCTCTCCAGCACACCCGCCACGTGTCGCTCTGGGACCTTCCCGAGCACACGTGGCAGGAGGCTGTGCAGCTAGGGGTGCGCGGTGGCAAGCAGGCACTGACAAGATAATCATCGTGGCAAACGGTGGCGTCCCTAGCGGTCCCTTTCGGTACTGTTTAGGCGACACAGACGGGCATTTAATGCCCTTGTCCCCTGTCGTCAGGGTTAGGTATGATAACACTGTAGTAGGTAGCTGTGCCTACTATAGCACCTAGCTGTGCCTTCGACAGAACGCTTCCATTTTTTGCCCTTGACCTCCGTTGCTCTATGTCGGTAACCCCTTGAGCATATAAAAGGAGGCCCGTGTGCAATGGGGAGGGGGAGAGCCATTTTTCACACACTCACGCTCGGTTTCACTAGCAGCTGGAGTGTATTGTAGCACTCCGCGCTCCCGAGCAAGAAATCAATACAAACCACAAAGCAGGAGTAGGGTTTTACGCATCCGTGCGGCCCGAACCTGGGTAAATCGCTCGCGTGCTTCGCCTCGATCTACTCTTTGCGCAACCTCCGCGCCCCGCCGAACCGAAAGGGACCCGGTCCGCCGGTCCCATAGGTGCCCGTGGATCAGCAGCCCCGACAGTATTTTTTTATTTTCTAGAAAAAATCTCCGTTGATTTTCATCGCATTCCGAGAACTATTATTTCTACACAAAAACAACACCATGGTAGTTCTGCTGAAAACAACGCCAGTCTGGGTTAGTTCTAATCAAATCATACCAAAATCATATAAAACTATTGTAAACATGGCATGAATACTTCATAAATTATAGATATGTTGGAGACGTATCATCATCCCCAAGCTTAATTCCTGCTCGTCCTTGAGTAGGTAAATGATAAAAGAAATAATTTATGAAGTGTGAATGCTAGCAAGTTCTTTAAGCTTGATCAATGATAGTTTCAATCACTTTTTATAGCATCATTATATATCACAACAGTAGCTCAACTCAAAAAACTTCTCATGATCGAGTAACAAGCTATTCACATGTTAAAGTATAGATCATAAACTTTCTTGAGAACTAACAAACCGTGCTCTTAGTCATCAAACAATTGCAATTTATCTTATTTTCGGGGAGAGTCTATGTAAGAGCTTTGATTCAGCAAACTCCACATACTCAACTATCATTTAATCTTTCACAATTACTAATACTCATGTGATATTAAAGGGTTCAAAGTTTTAATCGGACACAGAGAAAGATAGGGGCTTATAGTTTCGCCTCCCAACCTTTTACCTCAAGGGTAATGTCAACAATAATAATTTATGAAAACCTACATCCAAGTGATATATATATCCGGACCGCTCCAACACAAAGTGCTTGCCAAAGGAAAAGTGTAAAAAAGGAAAGGTGATGATCACCATGACTCTTGTATAAGGGTAGAAGATAAAAGTAAAAGATAGGCCCTTCGTAGAGGGAAGCAGAGGTTGTCATGCGCTTTTATGGTTGGATGCACAAAATCTTAATGCAAAAGAACGTCACTTTATATTGCCACTTGTGATATGGACCTTTATTATGCAGTCTGTCGCTTTTATTTCTTCCACATCACAAGATCATATAAACCTTATTTTCTCCACACTAATAAATCATACATATTTAGAGAGAAATTTTTATTGCTTGCAACAATGACAATTTACTTGAAGGATCTTACTCAATCCATGGGTAGATATGGTGGACTCTCATGGAAAAACTGGGTTTAAGGATATTTGGAAGCACAACTAGTATCTCTACTTGGTGCAAAGAATTTGGCTAGCATGAGAGGGAAAGGCAAGCTCAACATGTTGGATGATCCAAGACAATATAACGTTTCAGATATAGGAAAACATAACCCATTAAGTTGTCTTCCTTGTCCAACATCAACCTATTAGCATGTCATATTTTAATGAGTGCTCACAATGGAAAAAGATATCCAAGATAGTATATGTATATGTGAAATCTCTCTTCCTTCAATATTCTTTCATGAATTGTTCAAGTGTCCAATTCTGCGTTTGCTAACTTCCTATAAGTTTACTACCTATACTTATTATGTGTGAAGTCATTACTCCCCATGTTGTAAGCATATGAAACATATATAAATTCAAATTTATGATATTCAATTCATTCAACCATTTACTCATAGGATATATGTGAAGCATGTGAGTAAATGACAAACTACTCCAAAAAGATACAAGTGAAGAATACTGAGTAGTCAAATAATTAAATAGCCATGGGAGGATTCTTTTTCATTCAAGATTTCAGATCCAATTATTTTATTAAAACATCAATTAAAATTGAAAATACGCTCCAAGAAAGACACATATCATGTGACGAATAAAAATATAGCTCCGAGTAAGGTATACCGATAGTTTTGAAGACGAAAGAGGGGATGCCTTCCGGGGCATCCCCAAGATTAGGCGCTTAAGTATTCCTTGAATATTACCTTGG
The DNA here is from genome assembly GCF_002162155.2 of Triticum dicoccoides. Classification (NCBI taxonomy): domain Eukaryota; kingdom Viridiplantae; phylum Streptophyta; class Magnoliopsida; order Poales; family Poaceae; genus Triticum; species Triticum dicoccoides. The sequence continues at coordinate 608,977,799 of NC_041388.1, read as the reverse complement.
GGTGCCTTGGGCATCCCCAAGCTTAGGGTCTTTCCACTCCTTATTTTCCTCATATCGATATCTCGCCCAAAGCTTGAAAACTTCAATCACACAAAACTTAACGGAACTTCGTGAGATAGGTTTGTATGATAAAGAGTAAACCATTCACTTTGGTACTGTCAAAGGCAAGGTTCATAATTTTTCTCACACAATGCCTACTGTAACATATCATTTCTACAATTTATATTGAGAAATATAAGCCATAGAAACTAGAAAACAAGCAAACTATGCAATGAAAACAGAATCTGTCAGAAATAGAATAGTCTGTAATAATCTGAACACCAACAATACTTCTGGTACTCCAACAATTATGAAATAAATTGGTGGACGTAAGGAATTTGTCTAATAATCTTCTGAAAAAAGAATCAACTCAATTGCACTCTTCTGTAAAAATTGACAGCTAATCTCGTGAGCGCAAAGCTTCTATTTTTTACAGCAAGATCACATTAACTTTCACCTAAGTCTTCCCAAAAGTCTTACTTGGCATTTTATTGAAACAAAAGCTATAATACATGATTACTACAGTAGCTTAATCATGAGAACACAAGAAACAAGCAAGGGTAAATATTGGGTTGTCTCCCAACAAGCGCTTTTCTTTAAGGCCTTTTAGCTAGGCATGATGATTTCAATGATGCTCACATAAAAGATAAGAATTGAAACATAAAGAGAGCATCATGAATAATATGACTAGAACATTTGAATCTAACCCACTTCCTATGCCTAGGGATTTTGTGAGAACACAATTTATGGGAACAAGAATCAACTAGCATAGGAAGGAAAAACCAGTATAACTTCAAAACTTTAAGCACATAGAGAGGAAAAGTTGATATTATTGCAACTCTTGCAAGCATGTATTCCTCCCTAATAATAATTTTAAGTAGCATCATGAATGAGTTCAACAATATAACCAGCACATAAAGCATTCTTTTCATGATCTACGAGCATAGAAATTTTACTATTCTCCACATAAGAAAAATTCTCCTCATTCGGAATAGTGGGAGCAAACTTCTTCTAAATCCACTTTAGATGATAGTATTATTCATACTACAAAATATATAAGTGAAGTTCATGGAGCATTATACAATTAATATAGACTAACCAATATCCAAGCTCAAAATATATAAGTGAAGCACACGAAGCATTCTATGAGATCATAGTCAAAAGATTTAAGTGAAGCACAAAGAGCAATTCTAGAAGATCATACTTAAAAGATATAAGTGAAGCACATGAAGTAGTCTATAAATAAATAAAGGGCTATCTCATACTAGCATGGTTCTTAAAGGAAAAAACAATAACACAAAGGACACAAATTATGTGAACAAAACAAAAACCGAGGTATACCCTTAATTGTTGAAGAAGAAGGATGGGATGCCAACCGGGGCATCCCCAAGCTTAGATGCTTGAGTATCCTTGAAATATTTAGTTGCGGTGCCTTGGGAACCCCCAAGCTTGAGCTCTTTCCTCTCTTTATTCTTCTCACATCGGTAACTCCTCATTCTTCGAACACTTCATCCACAAAAACTTCAACAAAAACTTTGTGAGATCCGTTAGTATAATAAAGAAAATCATTGCCTTTAGGTACTATTTAAAACTCATTCCAATTTCATATTAGAACTATATCTACTGTATTCCAACTTCTCCATGGTTCATACCCCCCCCCCCCCGATACTACCCATAGATTCATCAAAATAAGCGAACAACTCATAGAAAACAGAATCTGTCAAAAACAGGATAGTCTGTAGTAATATGAAAGTTTAGTAAACTTCTGTAACTCCAAAAAATTCTGAAAAAATATGAAAATTTAAAACATTTGTACAGAAGTAATGTGCAAAAAGTTTCAGACCCATTTGACTTTCCAGTAAAAAATGTAAAATGACGCGCTACAGCCAACGTTTCTGTTTTTGTACTGCACAAAGTAAACACGCAATCTAATCATCCTAAAACCAAGGCTTGGCACATTATTTTTATAATACAATGGATATATACAAGGGGATAATTATTTTTAGAGAAGTTTCCATGAAATTTTTTACATTGTTTCCATGCGCATGAACACAAGTGCTCAAGGTCGACCCTCATTTCTTAATTGCATAATCTTCCAATCACTTCTCTTATTGAAAAGCTTTTTAGGTATGAGAGGCAATTATTTTTTTTGTATTTTCATTATTGAATTTTTTTGGTATGTTTCACCCACAACTAAACAGAAACAAAAGGAAAAACAAAATCTACTTAGTGAAGAAAGCAAAGAAGCACACATGAGAGTATCAACCCCACGATGTTGCTCCCCGACAACGGTGCCAGAAAAGAGCTTGATAATCCCCAAGTGTAGGGAATCATCATAGCAATTACCAATGGTGGAAGTGATAAGTATGGAGTGTGGAACCCACAAGGAGCTAAAGGTAAGATCAGTATTCTCTCAAGCCCTATCTGCCACTGATACGACTCTACGTACACCGAACGTTTGCTTCCAACTAGAAACGAGAAATAAAACTACGTTGTGGGTATGAAGAGAATAAATTTGCATGGTATCGGAGAGCTAAAATATGAAAGTAGGTGTTGTTATCATAAATTTAGAATGTATTAAAAAATATTATAAATAGCGAGTGCGGAATAATGATGGGTCGGTGTGCAGAATTGTCCTAGGCATTATTAACAAGACCGATAGTCGTCATTGCAATTTCATATGAGGGAGAGGCATAAGCTAACATACTTTCTATTCTTGGATCATATGCAGTTATGATTGGAACTCTAGCAAGCATCCACAACTACTAAAGATCATTAAGGTAAAACCCAACCATAGCATTAAAGCATGAAGTCCCTGTCGGTGTCAAAACCGGCAGATCTCGGGTAGTGGGTCCCGAACTGAGCGTCTAGGCCGGATGGTAACAGGAGGCAGGGAACACAATGTTTTACCCAGGTTCGGGCCCTCTTGATGGAGGTAAAACCCTACGTCCTGCTTGATTAATATTGATGATATGGGTAGTACAAGAGTAGATCTACCACGAGATCAAAGAGGCTAAACCCTAGAAGCTAGCCTACGGTATGATTGTTGTATATGGAGTTGATTGCCTACGGACTACAACCCTCCAGTTTATATAGACACTGGATAGGGTTAGGGTTACATAGTGTCGGTTACAATGGTAGGAGATCTTGGATATCCGCATCGCCAAGCTTGCCTTCCACGCCAAGGAAAGTCCCATCCGGACACGGGACGAAGTCTTCAATCTTGTATCTTCATAGTCCAGGAGTCCGGCTGAAGGTATAGTCTGGCTACTCGAACACCCCCTAATCCAGGACTCCCTCAGTATCCCCTGAACCAGGCTTCAATGATGACGAGTCCGACGCGCAAATTGTCTTCGGCATTGCAAGGCGGGTTCCTCCTCCAAGTCCTTCATAGAAGATTGTAAACACCAAGAGTAGTATCCGGCTCTGCAAAATAAGCTTCCACATATTGCCGTAGAGAGAATAATATTAACACAAATCAAATCTGCTGACGTATTCCGCAGTGCGTCATCGCACTACAGCCAAGTACTTCACTCGAATCGTTTTCACTTTTCCACCTCAGCGTGTTTTGCGAGGCGGTTTCCTTGGCACGTCTTGTCAAAGCAGAGATCATGTACCCCCCTTTTATGGGATTCTCATCAATACGGACGTGGGTAACCCAACCGCGCCACTTATTACGGCTCTTGGGAGGCAAGCGAGTTTTACTAGGCAGGTGGGGACGCACAACCGCATCCGCCCATATAAGGGGACAAAGATCCACCTTTTTACCTATGCCTTCTTCCTCCTCTGCCTATCCATCTCCTGTGCACCCGAGCTCCAGCGCCCAAGCCCGCACTTCCCACCTCAACCTTCTCCAGCAATGTCCGGAGCGGGAGGCAAGTGGATGGTCTCCTCCGCCACGGAGGGTAAAGTCAAGAAGCTAAGGAAGGCCGGAAACCTGTCCAAGGACATCGCGCACCGGCTTCCCGAAAAGGGGCAGCTTCTTCCCACCCCAAGGCCCCATGAGAGGGTAGTATTTCTCCCCCACTTCCTCCGCGGACTAGGTTTTCCACTCCACCCATTTGTCCGGGGGCTCATGTTCTACTACGACCTGGATTTCCACGATCTGGCTCCGAACTTCATCCTCAACATCTCGGCGTTCATCGTCGTGTGCGAGGATTTTCTCCGCGTCCGCCCTCATTTCGGCCTCTGGCTCAAGACCTTAAACGTCGAGCCCAAGGTGGTGCACGGCAGCCAGGCGGAGTGCGGAGGCGCCATGGCGGGCAAGATGGCCAACGTCCTATGGTTCGAGGGCTCTTTCGTGGAGACCCTAAAGGGATGGCAATCCGGGTGGTTTTATATCACCGAGCCGCGAGATCCGAAATGGACCGCAGCCCCCGAGTTCCGATCCGGACCCCCCACGCGGCTTATGTCCTGGAAAGAGACGGGCCTGTCGTGGGGTGATGAAAAAGAGGTGACCGGATTGCAAACATGCATCCAGTCCCTGGTGAACAAGCCAGTCCGGCTTGTTAATGTAATCCAGGTTATGCTCGTCCGCCGGATCCTCCCGTGCCAACAACGGGATTTTAATCTGTGGGAGTTCGACCCGGCGCAGCATCAAACCCTCAGTAGGCTCTTCGACACGACGCACGAAGACGCCTGGAAGATGCTATTCAAGGGCGCCGAGGCTCCCGCATCCGCTTCCGAAGACCGCGGATACAGCTCGCGGCGTCACGCTAGCGAGGTATGCCATCTACATCTTTTACAGGATGTTAAGCTTTTTTCATAGTTTGACTCTATGAGGGATCAAAACTCCCTTACCTTTGACAGGCTTTGCGGGCGATATCCGGACCGATTAACTGTCCGGCTCCGCTGCCCGAAGACCCAGCCCCAGCTCTACTAGCAAAGCTGCTGGTTCCGGCGCCTTATGTGGTGCCGGAGAAGAAGGCCAAGAAGAAGAAGACCACGGGGACTCGAAAGAGTGCCCGCAACGTGGTGGTGTCGGACTCGTCATCTGACGAGTCCGAGACGCCCTCCTCCCGTGAAAACGAGGAGGAGGAAGAAGAAAACTCTCCCCCCATCGGAGGGAGGAGAGAAGAGGAAGGCCGCCCCAACGGGGGAGGCCGAGGGGTCTAGGAAAAGGAAGACCCCTCCGCCGGACTACGCCCCCAATGCCGAAGAGGGTAAAGAGGAGTGGCCAAACAGGGCCAAGCGTCCGGCGAAATCGTAAGTTTGGATATCAGAGTAACTCATGATGTTCCTTTGTTGCACAGCTTTCCCTAATGTCGAATGTAATTATGCAGTCTGCCCCGGGCCGAATTCGACGAATCGTCGGGCGGCTCCCTGGACTCATCGGACGTGAACTCAGTTCCGCCTGCTGTCTCCCCCCGGACTGTAGACGATGCCGAAGTGGCGTCGCGACAAGCTCCGGGGCAGGAGGAGGTGGTCCTGGAGGAGCCGCAAGGCAACCTCCCGGACTCCAGGAGTGAAGGGGATAGGGCTCCCTAGGGCTCTAAGTCCGGCTTTGTGCCGGACACCACGCCGGAATCAGTTCCGGACTGCGGTAGGCGAACTCCTTCCAAGAGGAGCAAGCCTTCTGAGCCGGCGGCCTCCGTCCAACCGGAGGTGTCGGACAATCTGCTGGAGGTGCTTGACGACACCTCCATTGATGAGGGGCACCGTACTATTATGAGTACGGTGATCTAGAAGGTTCAGTCCGCCAAGAGTGGACTGACTGAAGCTTGCGCTAGCCTTCTAACAAGCTTTGAGGTAAGTAAAAATATGTAAAAATATTACCGCATAGACAGTAACCCCCGATGCTCTGTTTGGCGTTCGGAAAGAAAAGCCGAATACAAGATCTATTAAATTTCGCAGGAGTCTAAAAAAAGTCAATATGCGTATGCAGGCTTCGCTGCTACCCACTGCCGCACTGACTGTGGAGGTGGGTGTCCTGAAGCAGGACCTCGAGCGGACCGAGCAAGAGCTCGGCCTTGCCAAGCGGCGGCTCGAGGAGGAAGAAGGTAAGAAATACCTTACAGAAAAAGTGCCTATAAAAAGGCTTGATTGCAAAAAGAGTAACAGGATTGTACTACTTATTGTAGGGGCCACGACTGAGGTGGCGACCCTTAAGTAGGCGCTGTCTGAGGCCGAAAAGAAAACGGCCGCGGAGCGCATCGAGCGAGACAGACTTGGGGCTCAGGTCGGCGAGGTGCAGCAAGAGCTTCAGGCTCTCATAAAAAAACATGAGAGTTTGGAGCTGGAGTCGAAGGCGCAAGCATCCGAGCTTGCAACGGCCCTAGAGGCTGCCAAGTCTGCCAAGGCCGAAGCCCAAAAGGCCCTCCAAGAGTTGGAGGAGATGAGGAAGATAGCAGCGGGTAAGGCATTCTTTATGCAAAGCAGAAATATAAAAGTGAACTACCTGTTACTTACCCGAATCCGGAGCTCTCCAGGGGCATTCGCAGATCTTCCCCGTAGCGTATCTGACGCTGCCACATTCTACCGAGCTGAAGAGGGCAGCTCGACGGAGAAGGTGTTCTGGTCTCAGTATTCTGAGGCCGGACACCCTGTGCCCTTGAGCGACCAGCTGAAACAGCTGGTCGAGCTCTACAAGGCGGCCGAGCATGCCATGAAGGGCTTCATAGTTCGGCTGTGGCCCGGAGAGGCCCTGCCTGGGAGCTATTTCGGGCTAGTGCGGCGGCTGGTGGAGGCCTGTCCGAGGCTCGAGGTCATCAAGTGCTCCGTCTGCATCGAAGGTGCCCGTCGGGCCCTTGCCCATGCAAAGGTGCACTGGGGTAAGCTGGACGGTGAGAAGCTTGTGAAGTACGGGCCGCCGCCGGGGAAGGAGCATCGCAAGCCCGAGAACTACTACAAGGATGTTCTTGCAAGTGCCCGCCTTGTGGCGGATGAATGTACAAAGGATGTGATTTTTGAATGAACTCGCTCGTGTTTATCCTGTGCGCTGAAAACTTGTTCATATGCGCTAAGCAATGCTTATTGAATTTAAAATATTACTTTCTATGCGGCCGTTTATCAAAAATTGAGAGATGGCCAGTCGTCGGCTTCTCCCCCCATGCCACTAGTGCTGGGGTGTTCGGGATAAACCTGAGTGCTCTTTTTCCCATAGTTGGGTCCTTCGAGGGAGGCGCTCAGCACAACGAACCAGGCAATCGGACTATAATGCTTGAACACTCTCACTTAGCCATAGAACTCTATAATTTTAAATTTCGGCGAAGCCCCTAGTTCGGAAGACCGAGTTCGGGGCGCTATCCACGCCTTGGCCGGACAAAGCCAGCTCCTCGCTCGAAGCGGCATAAGCCTTTAGGGACTCGAAAAACCTCTCGAACAGCGACCGGTCTCATGACAGTCAGTTTTAGCTTTCTCCACTGAGGTGCTTAACCCAGCTGAACCGGGGCACAATCGCAGTGGTTCTCCTAGTGCTACCTTAGCCGATAGAGCGGAACGTAAGGCACCAAAACATAGGAGCCGGCCAAACCCAACTATTGACCCAAATCATGATTCGGAGCCGATGCATATAGTGCTATAAGTTCGGGGTGCCGCACTTGTGAAAGTGTACGGACTTCTCACACCATTATGAGGGGTACTGAAGCCCCTGGCGTGTTTGCCGTACCATGGTGTACGGGTGCAATCATGTCATTTAATAAACATAAATGTGAAAAGAAGATAATGCAAAAAATAGACAAGAAGCTAAGCATTGTTTATAGAGAGGCTATTTATCAAAGCCGAACGATACAAATAGTGCGGTAAGCAAAAGATATTGGACTATTCAGTATGTCCTGACCAGGGGCAGGCCGCGGAATTGTATTTAAAACAGGTATACCGCTCGTAATAGAGACCACCTAGGAGTTCCATAATGCGGCATGGCTTGTCTACCTCCCTGGATCTTGCATCGTTTCTGCGGCAGTCGAATTGCCGAACAGGTCATCCGAAGTATGGAGTCCTGAAAGTAAGAAAAAATTAAAAAAAGAATCCGGCAGCCCCTAGTACGTTTTAAGCCGTATTTTGGGCGTGTCGTTATTGTGCCCCTTCCCTTGTGCCCATGGTATTTCAAGGGCGTAGTTATGTATGCGAGGTGCTGGTTTTGCTATGTCGCAAAAGCTGGGGTTGGGGCCGCATTGCTACGCTTGCTCAGAGTGTGCCAGGCGGTCCTACTGTGGGTTACTCCGGGCGCGCTTGGCAGTGTCTGGCTTTTTAATGGCCGGACTGGAGAATTGCCTGAGAAGGCTACTTTGTACCTTCGCTGCGAGAGCCGCCGTATGCTCCTCCGTATGGAGGGAGCGTTCGTGTTTCCGTTGACCGTAATTACTCCTCGAGGGCCTGGCATCTTGAGCTTGAGATATGCATAGTGTGGCACCGCATTGAACTTTGCGAATGCGGTTCGTCCAAGCAGGGCGTGATAGCCACTGCAAAATGGGACTATATCAAAGATTAACTCTTCGCTTCGGAAATTGTCCGGGGATCCGAAGACCACGTCAAGTGTTACTAAGCCTGTACAGTTGGCTTCTACACATGGTATAACGCCTTTAAAGGTCGTTCTTGTGGGCTTAATCCTTGAGGGATCTATGCCCATTTTCCGCACTGTATCCTGATAAAGCAGGTTCAGGCTACTGCCGCCGTCCATGAGGACTCTTGTGAGATGAAATCCATCGATGATTGGGTCGAGAACCAATGCGGCGAAGCCGCCATGACGGATGCTAGTGGGATGGTCCCTTCGATCAAAAGTGATCGGGCAGGAGGACCATGGGTTGAACTTTGGGGCGACTGGCTCCATCGTGTATACGTCCTGTAGCGCACGCTTCCGCTCCCGCTTGGGAATGTGGGTTGCGTATATCATGTTCACCGTCCGCACTTGTGGGGGAAAGCCTTTCTGTCCATTGTTGCTTGGCGGCTTGGTCTCCTCGTCGTTGCTGTGCAGCCCCTTGTCTCTGTTTTCGGCCCTTAACTTGCCTGCCTGCTTGAATACCCAACAATCCCTGTCAGTGTGATTGGTTGGCCTTTCGGGGGTGCCATGTATCTAGAACAAGCGATCGAGTATTCGGTCCAAACTGGACGGGCCCTGAGTATTCTTTTTGAATGGCATTTTCCGCTGACCGGATTTATAGCCTTTGAATCCGACATTGACTGCCGTGTCTTCATTGCTGTCGCTGCTAACACGGCGTTTTTGCTTATTCTGACGTGTCTTGCCACTTTTGTCCTTGGTATCCGAATTACCAGGGTTCTTTGATAAGTTGTTACTGTGAGCTATCCAGCTGTCTTCTCCCGCGCAAAAGCGGGTCATGAGTGTCGTGAGGGCTGCCATGGATTTCGGCTTTTCCTGTCCCAGGTGCCGGGCAAGCCACTCGTCGCGGATGTTATGCTTGAAGGCTGCTAGGGCCTCTGCGTCCGGACAATCGACTATCTGGTTTTTCTTTGTTAGGAACCGTGTCCAGAATTGTCTGGCCGATTCCTCTGGCTGCTGAATTATGTGGCTTAAGTCGTCGGCATCCGGTGGTCGCACGTAAGTGCCCTGGAAGTTGTCGAGGAATGCGGCTTCCAGGTCCTCCCAAGAACCGATTGAGTCTGCTGGCAAGTTGTTAAGCCAATGCCGGGACGGTCCTTTAAGTTTGAGCGGGAGGTATTTGATGGCGTGTAGATCATTGCCGCGTGCCATGTGGATGTGAAGGAGATAATCCTCAATCCATACCGCCAGGTCTATTGTGCCATCATATGATTCGATGTTTATGGGTTTGAAACCCTCTGGGATTTTATGATCCATTAATTCATTCGTGAAGCATAGCGGGTGTGTGGCGCCTCTGTACTGGGCTATATCACGACGCAGCTCGGAAGAGCTATGTCTGTTGTGTTCGGCCCGGCCGGATTTGTTGTATCCGGAGTGAAGATCATTGTCACATGCCGTAGGGCGCCTGCGTGATCCGTAGATCGATCTTGTTTGTCTTGCCTTATCCTCCAGTATGTCTCGCAGGTCGGGCGCATTTTCCCGTGCCTTAGTTGAGCGGCGTCGGGAATGGCTTGGGTGGAGGGCCGAGAGGCCTCTCTGTCGCGGCCGCGAGGTGGCCGGTCTGCCATGTCATGCGCTGGTGATGTAGGTGCTTCCTCCTCTGACCGGGGTTGCGGCCTGTGCTTCGGGTAACTCTTGGAGGGGCGTTCGAGTTCATACTCTTCGGCCGCAAGGACTTCAGTCCATCTGTCAGCTAGCAAATCTTGGGCAGCTCTAAGCTGTTGCTGCTTTTTCTTGAGGCTTCTTGCCGTGGCTAAAAGCCTGCATTTAAAAGGCTCTTGTTCGGCGGGGTCTGATGGTATGACGAATTCGTCGTCATCGAGGCTTGCCTCGTCTTCGGAGGGAGGCGTATAGTTATCACCCTCGACCTCTCGGTCTGCCGCTCTCTCATGAGGGTTGGCTTCTCCATCTTCCTGTGCCGAATCTTGTTGAGGTGGGTGTTCTTCGGTGCTATCCGGGGTAGTATTATCTCCTGTGTCAGAATCACCGTTTTTGCTTTGGCAGGATTTAGAGCGGCGCCGCTGATGCCGGCGCTTTGGCTGTTTCTTGGGGGCGTCATCCCCCACTGTTCCATCGCCATCTCCATCTTTTGGAGTATCCACCATATATATGTCATATGACGAGGTGGCCTTCCAGCGCCCTACAGGTGCTGGTTCCTGTTCGTCTCCTACATCGTCGTCCATGCCGTCAATGTCTTCGGAGCTGAAGTCAAGCATGTCGGTTAGATCGTCGACAGTGGCTACAAAGTGGGTGGTGGGTGGGCTTTGAATTTCCTCATCGTCCGTATCCCACCCTCGCTGACCGTAGTCCGGCCAGGGCTCTCCTGATAAAGAGAGAGACTTAACAGAATTCAGGATGTCGCCAAAAGGCGAATGCTGAAAGATGTCTGCGGCGGTGAACTCCATTATCGGCGCCCAATCGGATTCGACTGGCAGGGGCGCGGGGGGTTCGGAGTCCCGGTTGGAGTCCGGATCCTCGGAGTCACGGGTTGTGCAGAGTGCGGGCTAGCGTTCGGCTCGATCGCTTTCGGGATCGCAGCCCCCGAGGTGACGTCCAACCGCCCATCCTCGATTGGCGCAATAGGATCCGAGTTAGAGGTCGGAACCGATGTGTGTGCGGCCTCCAGGACACTGTCCGGGGGCAGAGCTAGATCATGCCCCTCGAGATAGTGCGGCGCGCTTGGCCATGGCTCGAGCCCGTCAAAGATCAAGTCTCCGCGGATGTCAGCCGTGTAGTTTAAGCTTCCAAACCTGACTTGATGGCCAGGGGCGTAGCTTTCGATCTGCTCCAGGTGGCCGAGCGAATTGGCCCGCAGAGCGAAGCCACCGAAGATGAAGATCTGTGCGGGGAGAAAAGTCTCACCCTGGACCGCATCATTGTTGATGATCAAAGGAGCCATCGGGCCTAAAGGCGACGACACAGAGGAACTCTCAATGAAAGCACCAATGTCGTTGTGAAAACCGGCGGATCTCGGGTAGTGGGTCCCGAACTATGCATCTAGGCCGGATGGTAACAGGAGGCAGGGAACACGATGTTTTATCCAGGTTCGGGCCCTCTTGATGGAGGTAAAACCCTACGTCCTGTTTGATTAATATTGATGATATGGGTAGTACAAGAGTAGATCTACCACGAGATCAAGGAGGCTAAACCCTAGAAGCTAGCCTACGGTATGATTGTTGTATATGGAGTTGATTGCCTACGGACTACAACCCTCCGGTTTATATAGATACCGGATAGGGTTAGGGTTACATAGAGTCGGTTACAATGGTAGGAGATCTTGAGTATCCGCATCGCCAAGCTTGCCTTCCACGCCAAGGACATCCGGACACGGGACGAAGTCTTCAATCTTGTATCATCATAGTCCAGGAGTCCGACTGAAGGTATAGTCCGGCTACCCGAACACCCCCTAATCCAGGACTCCCTCAGTCCCCTTTATCCCATACGCAACAATCCCTTACTCTTGTTTATGCTTCTGTCACTCAAGCAACCCACTATAAGCGAATCATGAACGTATTGCAACACCCTACTGTGGGAATCCCTCAAGATTGCGCGACACGGAGGGCACAATAGGACAACACCAAAATAAAACATACAACTCGTGCCAATCTAGATCATCAATCAACCCAAAGATAAAGGATATCTACTCAAAACATCATAGGATGGTAACACATCATTGGATCATAATATGTGGCATAAAGCACCATGTTCAACTAGGGATTACAGCGGGGTGCGGGAGAGTGGACCGCATAAAAGAGATGAGGGTGATGATGATGATGGTGATGTTGATGAAGACGATCACCGCGGCGATGATTCCCCTCTCGATGGCACTCCGGTGCCACCAAGAGAGAGGAGGAGAGGTTCTCCTCCTTGTGCTTCCTCCTCCATGGCCTCCCCCTGGATGGGGAGAGGTTCTCCCTCTGGTCCTTGGCCTTCATGGTGATGATGTCCCCTCCGGGATCCTCCTCCATAGCCTCCGGTGATGGTGGCCCCCTCCGGCAGGGTGCCAGAGAGGACCTAGATTGATTTCTCGTGGCTACAAAGGCTTGCGGCGGCGGAACTTCCGATCAAGGTTAATTTCTGGAGGTTTGGGTATTTATAGGAGAGGTTGGCATCGAGAACAAGTCAGGGGCCCCACAGGTAGTCCACGAGGCACAGGGGCGCGCCCGGGGGGGCACCCTCATGGGGCCCACGAGACTCCCCTCCGATAGATTTCTGTTCCAGTATTTTTTATATTTTCTAGAAAATTCTCCGTTGATTTTCATCGCATTCCGAGAACTTATATTTCTGCACAAAAACAACACCATGGTAGTTCTGCTGAAAACAGCGCCAGTCCGGGTTAGTTCTAATCAAATCATACCAAAATCATATAAAACTATTGTAAAGATGGCATGAATACTTCATAAGGTAGATACGTTGGAGACGTATCATTGTCCTCGACGATAGCAACGATGACGCGTCGCTGCCACCGGTCCGCCATAGAGATGCCGGGTAGGGGTCCAGCAAGGGCTGCCCCGCCATCAAGAAGGAGAAGGCCGCCGCTGACGACGACGAGGACGGCGGCGACGTCGGCGACTTCTCCGCGCTGAGTGACTTCTTTGCCTCGTAGTTGTTTTTTTTAAACTTATGTAATAATGCCGAACATGCCGAATATAATGTGAAGTTTGCCGAATTTGGATGAACGTTTTGTCTAATTTGCCGAAATTTGCCGAATTCAGTTTTTTAAAAAACTAACTGCGTCTGGGGGCGGCCCTGGGGCGAGCGGCTGGGAACCCGCTCGCCCCATGCCGATTTTAGCGTTGGCTCGCCCCCAGGGGGGCGCGTAGAATCGCCGCCTGGGGGGCGAACAGCTGGAGATGCTCTTAGAGTCTTGTTACTCCTTATTCTCCTCATATCGACATCTCACCCAAAACTTGAAAACTTCAATCACACAAAACTTAACGAAACTTTGTGAGATAGATTAGTATGATAAAGAGCAAACCTTTTCACTTTTGGTACAGTCAAAGACAAGATTCATAATTGTTCTCACACAATGTCTACTTTAGCATATCATTTCCATAATTTATATTGAGCAATATAAGCCACGGAAACTAGAAAACAAGCAAACTATGCATTGAAAACAGAATCTGTCAAAAATAGAACAGTCTGTAGTAATCTGTACTCCAACAATACTTGTGCTACTCCAAAAATTCTAAAAAATATAGGAAAACCTGAGTAATTTGTCTATTAATATTCTGCAAAAAGAATCATCATTTTATCATGCTTCTGTTAAAAATGAGAATTGTTTTCTTGAGCGCAAAAGTTTCTATTTTTCAGCAAGATTAAATCAACTATCACCGTAAGCCATCCCAAAGGTCTTACTTGGCACTTTATTGAAACGAAAGCTATGAAACATTATTACTACAATAGATTAATCATGTGAACACACAAAAACAGTAGGTAAAAGTGTTGGGTTGTCTCCCAACAAGCGCTTTTCTTTAATGCCTTTTAGCTAGGCATGATGATTTCAATGATGCTCACATAAAAGATAAGAATTGAAACATAACGAGAGAATCATGAAGCATATGACTAGCACATTTAAGTCTAACCCACTTCCTATGCATAGGGATTTTGTGAGCAAACAACTTATGGGAACAAGAATCAACTAGCATAGGAAGGCAAAACATGCATAACTTCAAAACTTTCAACACATAAAGAGAAAACTTGGTATTATTGCAATATGTAAAAGCATATTTTCCTCTCTCATAATAATTTTCAATCGAATCATGAATGAATTCAACAATATAGCTATCACATAAAGCATTCTTTTCATGATCCACATGTTGGGGAACGTAGTAATTTCAAAATTTTCCTACGCACACGCAAGATCATGGTGATGCATAGCAACGAGAGGGGAAGAGTGTTGTCCACGTACCCTCGTAGACCGTAAGAGGAATCGTTATGACAACACGGTTGATGTAGTCGTACGTCTTCACGATCGACTGATCCTAGCACCGAACGTACGACACCTCCACGATCTACACACGTTCAGCTCGGTGACGTCCCATGAACTCACGATACAGTAGAGCTTCGAGGGAGAGCTTCGTCAGCACGATGGCGTGATGACGGTGATGATGAAGCTACCGGCACAGGGCTTCGCCTAAGCACTACGACGATATGACCGAGGTGGATTATGGTGGAGGGGGCACCGCACACGGCTAAAAGATCAATGATCAACTTGTGTGTCTATGGGGTGCCCCCTCCTCCGTATATAAAGGAGTGGAGGAGGGGGAGGGCCGGCCGTCCTATGGCGCGCCCCATGGGGAGTCCTACTCGCACCAGGAGTAGGATTCCCCCCTTCCATGTAGTAGGAGTAGGGGAGAAGGAAGGGGGGCGCCGCCCCCCTTCCTAGTCCAATTCGGACTAGAAGGGGAGGGGCGCGCGGCCTGTCCTGGCTGCCCCCTCTCTCTCCACTAAGGCCCATAAGGCCCATTACACTCCCTGAGGGGTTCCGGTAACCCCCCGGTACTACAGTATATGTCCAAACTCACTCGGAACCCTTCTGATGTCCAAACATAGTCATCCAATATATCGATTTTTATGTCTTGACCATTTTGAGACTCCTCATCATGTCCGTGATCATATCTGGGACTCCGAACTACTTTCGGTACATCAAAACACATAAACTCATAATATCGATCGTCACCGAACGTTAAGCGTGCGGACCCTACGGGTTCGAGAACTATGTAAACATGACCGAGACTCATCTCTGGTCAATAACCAATAGCAGAACCTGGATGCTCATATTGGTTCCTACATATTCTACGAAGATCTTTATCGGTCAAACCGCATAACAACATACGTTGTTCCCTTTGTCAATGGTATGTTACTTGCCCAAGATTCGATCGTCGGTATCTCAATACCTAGTTCAATCTTGTTACCAGCAAGTCTCTTTACTCATTCTGTAATGCATCATCCCGCAACTAACTCATTATTTACAATGCTTGCAAGGCTTATAGTGATGTGCATTACCGAGAGGGTCCAGAGATACATCTCCGACAATCGGAGTGAAAAATCCTAATCTCTATCTATGCCAACTCAACAAGTACCATTGGAGACACCTGTAGAGCACCTTTATAATCACCCTGTTACGTTGTGATGTTTGGTAGCACACAAAGTGTTCCTCCGGTATTTGGGAGTTTCATAATCTCATAGTCATAGGAACATGTATAAGTCATGAAGAAAGCAATAGCAATATACTAAACGATCAAGTGTTAAGCTAACGGAATGGGTCAAGTCAATCACATCATTTATCAATGATGTGATCCCGTTAATCAAATGACAACTCATGTCTATGGCTAGGAAACTTAACCATCTTTGATTCAACGAGCTAGTCAAGTAGATGCATACTAGTGACACTCTGTTTGTCTATGTATTCACACATGTACTAAGTTTCTGGTTAATACAATTCTAGCATGAATAATAAACATTTATCATGATCTAAGGAAATATAATTAATAATTCTATTACTGCCTCTAGGTCATATTTCCTTCAGTCTCCCACTTGCACTAGGGTCAATAATCTAGATTACACAGTAATGATTCTAACACCCATGGAGTCTTGGTGCTGATCATGTTTTGCTTGTGAGAGAGGCTTAGTCAATGGGTCTGCAACATTCAGATCCATATGTATCTTGCAAATCTCTATGTCTCCCTCCTTGACTTGATCGCGGATGGAATTGAAGCATCTCTTGATGTGGTTGGTTCTCTTGTGAAATCTGGATTCCTTTGCCAAGGCAATTGCACCAGTATTGTCACAAAAGATTTTCATTGGACCCGATGCACTAGGTATGACACCTAGATTGGATATGAACTCCTTCATCCAGACTCCTTCATTTGCTGCTTCTGAAGCAGCTATGTACTCCGCTTCACACGTAGACCCCGCCATGACGCTTTGCTTAGAACTACACCAACTGACAGCTCCACCGTTCAATATAAACATGTATCCGTGTTGTGACTTAGAGTCATCCGGATCAGTGTCAAAGCTTGCATCGAGGTAACCATTTACGACGAGCTCTGTGTCACCTCCATAAATGAGAAACAAATCCTTAGTCCTTTTCAGGTATTTCAGGATGTTCTTGACCGCTATCTAGTGATCCACTCCTGGATTATTTTGGTACCTCCCTGCTAAATTTAGAGCAAGGCACACATCAGGTCTGGTACACAGCATTGCTTACATGATAGAGCGTATGGCTGAAGCATAGGGAAAACCTTTCATTTTCTCTCTATCTTCTGCAGTGGTCGGGCATTGAGTCTGACTCAACTTCACACCTTGTAACACAGGCAAGAACCCTTTCTTTGCTTGATCCATTTTGAACTTGTTCAAAACTTTGTCAAGGTATGTGCTCTGTGAAAGTCCAATTAAGCGTCTTGATCTATCTCTATAGATATTAATGCCCAATATATAAGCAGCTTCACCGAGGTCTTTCATTGAAAAACTCTTATTCAAGTATCCTTTTATGCTATCCGGAAATTCTATATCATTTCCAATCAACAATGTGTCATCCACATATAATATTAGAAATTCTATAGAGCTTCCACTCACTTTCTTGTAAATACAGGCTTCTCCAAAAGTCTGTATAAAACCATATGGTTAGATCACACCATCAAAACGTTTATTCCAACTCTGAGATGTTTGAACCAGTCCATAAATGGATCGCCGGAGCTTGCACACTTTGTTAGCTCCCTTTGGATCGATAAAACCTTCAGGTTGCAACATATACAACTCTTCTTCCAGAAATCCATTCAGGAATGCAGTCTTTACATCCATTTTCCAAATTTCATAATCATAAAATGCAGCAATTGCTAGCATGATTCGGATGGACTTAAGCATCGCTACGGGTGAGAAGGTCTCATCGTAGTTAACTCCTTGAACTTGTCAAAAACCTTTCGCAACAAGTCAAGCTTTGTAGACAGTAACATTACCGTTAGCGTCATTCTTCTTCTTGAAGATCCATTTATTCTCGATGGCTTGCTGATCAACGGGCAAGTCAACCAAAGTCCACACTTTGTTCTCATACATGGATCCCATCTCAGACTTCATGGTCTCAAGCCATTTCACGGAATCTGGGCTCATCATCGCTTCCTCGTAGTACGTAGGTTCGTCATGGTCAAGCAACATGACCTCCAGAACAGGATTACCGTACCACTCTGGTGTGGGTCTTACTCTGGTTGACCTACAAGGTTTGGTAGTAACTTGATCTGAAGTTACATGATCATCATCGTTAGCTTCTTCACTAATTGGTGTAGGAGTCACCTGAACAGATTTCTGTGATGAACTACTTTCCAATAAGGGAGAAGGTATAGTTACCTCATCAAGTTCTACATTCCTCCCATTCACTTCTTTCGAGAGAAACTTCTTCTCTAGAAAGGATCCACTCTTAGCAACAAACATATTGCCTTTCGGATCTGTGATAGAAGGTGTACCCAACAGTTTCTTTTTGTGTATCCTATGAAGACGCACTTTTCCAATTTTTGGGTTTGTGCTTATCAGGCTGAAAGTTTTTCACATAAGCATCACAACCCCAAACTTTAAGAAATGACAGCTTAGGTTTCTTGCTAAACCACAGTTCATATGGTGTCATCTCAACGGATTTAGATGGTGCCCTATTTAACATGAATGCAGTTGTCTCTAATGCATAACCCTAAAACGATAGCGATAAATCGGTAAGAGACATCATAGATTGCACCATATCTAATAAAGTACGATTATGACGTTCGGACACACCATTATGCTGTGGTGTTCCAGGTGGCATGAGTTTGTGAGACTATTCCACATTGTTTTAATTGAAGACCAAACTCGTAACTCAAATATTCGTCTCCGCGATCAGATCTTAGAAACTTTATTTTCTTGTTACGATGATTTTCCACTTCACTCTAAAACTCTTTGAACTTTTCAAATGTTTCAGACTTATGTTTCATTAAGTAGATATACCCATATCTACTCAAATCATATGTGAAGGTGAGAAAATAACGATACCCGCCGTGAGCCTCAACATTCATTGGACCACATACATCAGTATGTATGCTTTCCAACAAATCTGTTGCTCGCTCCATTGTTCCGAAGAACGGAGTTTTAGTCATCTTGCCCATGAGGCATGGTTCGCAAGTACCAAGTGATTCATAATCAAGTGATTCCAAAAGTCCATCAGAATGGAGTTTATTCATGCTTTTTACACCAATATGACCTAAACGACAGTGCCACAAATAAGTTGCACTATCATTATCAACTCTACATCTTTTGGCTTTAATATTATGAATATGTGTATCACTACTATCGAGATTCAATAAAAATAAACCACTCTTCAAGGGTGCATGACCATAAAAGATATTACTCATATAAATAGAACAACCATTATTCTCTGATTTAAATGAATAACTGTCTCGCATCAAACAAGATACAGATATAATGTTCATGCTTAACGCTGACACCAAATAACAATTATTCAGGTCTAAAACTAATCCCGAAGGTAGATGTAGAGGTAGCGTGCCGAGCGCGATCACATCGACTTTGGAACCATTTCCCACGCGCATCGTCACCTCATCCTTAGCCAATCTTCGCTTAATCTGTAGTCCCTGTTTTGAGTTGCAAATATTAGCAACAGAACCAGTGTCAAATACCAAGGTGCTACTGCGAGCATTAGTAAGGTACACATCAATAACATATATATATATATATATATATCACATATACCTTGTTCACCTTGCCATCCTTCTTATCTGCCAAATACTTGGGGCAGTTCCGCTTCTAGTGACCAGTCCCTTTGAAGTAGAAGCACTCAGTCTCAGGCTTAGGTCCAGACTTGGGCTTCTTCACTTGAGAAGCAACCTGCTTGCCGTTCTTCTTGAAGTTCCCCTTCTTCCCTTTACCCTTTTTCTTGAAACTGGTGGTCTTGTTGACCATCAACACTTGATGCTCCTTCTTGATTTCTACCTCCACAACCTTTAACATTGCGAAGAGCTCAGGAATTGTCTTATCTGTCCCTTGCATATTGCTACCTCTTGAGCACTGCGTTGGTTTTCCTCGAAGAGGAAGGGATGATGCAACAAAGTAGCGTAAGTATTTCCCTCAGTTTTTGAGAACCAAGGTATCAATCCAGTAGGAGGCTACGCGCGAGTCCCTCATACCTGCTGTGACGCCCGGGCAATTAGGCTACAGTAATCCCACGTTAATGATGCCACGTCACCACGGTTACTGTTGTTAATCTCGTGTTAGTTCAAAATCGATTCGAAATTCAAACTTAAAATAAAGTCAAACGGTAAAGATTTTCAAACTTTAAAACTAAAATGTTCAAGAGGTGACAAATAATGCGTAGGTATTTATGGTGGAGGAAACATCTTTTTATAAAGTAGTTAAAAGCACTAAATTAATAAAAATTGCAGTAAAACTAATATTTAATTGTCTTTTAAATACTAAACAAATATAAACTAATTGTTTAGGGTGCTAAATCAATTGTGGTAGTGTCATAAGTATTAGTTCTAATTTAGGGGCTAGATTTATAATTTATAAAACAAAGGTAAAAATAAACAGAAAAGAAATTGAAAAAAAGGAGAAAAGGAAAACTGGACCCCCCCCCCGCTGGGCCACAAGTGGCCCAGCTGGCCTCAGCCGCTCGAACGGGCCGGCCCACCCCGGTCCACCTCCCCTACTAACCCCTACCTCCACCGAAACCTAACCCTAACCGGCACACGATCCCCACTCCCCCCCATCTCTCCCGATCCCGTCTGGATCGGGGCCCCAGCGCCCGATCCCGCCCACATTGTTGCCCCCGTCGCCCCTC